>NW_018391916.1:1303-9945 GCF_900095145.1 Mus pahari | reverse complement strand
ATGAAAGGATGGACTATCCAGAGACTACCCCATCCAGGGATCCATCCCATCATCAGCCACCAAACCCAGACACTATTGCATATACCAGCAAAATTTTGCTGAAGGGACNCTGATATAGTGAGCTCTTGTGAGGCTATGCCAGTGCCTGGCAAACACAGAAGTGGATGATCACAGTCAGCTATTGGAAGGAACACAGGGTCCCCAATGAAGGATCTAGAGAAAGTACCCAAGGAGATGTAGGGGGCTGCAACCCTGTAGGTGGAACAACAATATGAACTAACCAGTACCCCCTGAGCTCCAGTCTGTAGCTGCATATGTAGCAGAAGATGGCCTAATCGGCCATCACTGGGAAGAGAGGCCCCTTGGGAAGGCCAGGGCCAAGTAGTGGGAGTGGGTGGTTAGGGGAGCAGGGGCGGGGTGGGGTTTAGTGAACTTTCGGGATAGCATTTGAAATGTAAATAAAGAAAATAATAATAAATAAATTTAAAAAAAGAATATAGCCTGTTTATCAATTACCCTGCCACCAAGGCTCAGGTACAATGAACAACACACCAGCACCCTCAGAATCCACCAGGCTTGTGATTGCCAGCAGCTGTTTCACAAGTTTGAAGTTCATTTGATAACCAGGATGTTAAGATAGATAATGTCAGAGGTTAAAACATATGGGGAAATGTATCTCTCTTAATTCCTCAGAAAGTTCCGTGTAGCAGCAACAGGAACCTACTCTGGAGAGCTCTGTCCTACATTCCAAAGGCAGCGTGATCCAGCATTGACTTCTGGGAATTTCAGACTGGATGGAGAAACANCACTTAACTGGCATCCTCTTTATCTCTTGGGTTATTTAAAACACTGGGAAAGACATCATCACAGGTCTTATTCTCACGTTTCCAAAATACCATAACTACTAGGGAGAGAGGTCATAAACCATCCTGTACTTCCACTAAAGGTTTTAGTGATCAGCCCCCATTCCAGAAGGACACACTGATTTCAGGACTTCAGGAGCCCTTCTATTCTTTATGGGTTCCTAATTTTATAGGAAACTACCTTCCTTTTAGTTCCTCATATTAATGTTTTTAACTTTTTTTATTATTTCCAGGATGGGAACATATGCCCTAGCTTAGGCATGGGAATCAGATAGTAACTATTGGATGGAATCAAGGGATCAAACTCAGGAGATCAGACTTGGTGGCCCTTACCACGGAGCCAGCTCACCAGCCCATTTTCCTTTTAATTGTGGTATGAGAAGCTGCACAGTTCTCTATGTGCGGTTTGACCGTGGGCCAGATGTGTTTCACATTTCACTGACAGCTTTGTAGGATCCCATGATCTCCATTTCATGTTCCCAGATTATTACATGAAAGCTGGGAGGTTGCAGAGAGCACACCCTTCTAACCACAGAGCTTGAAGTCCCAGGGCTGGGACTAAGGTGAGGACACTCACAGTCCACTGCGTAAACTTTTCATCAAATCTGTACAATCTGTTCTCCTCTCTTGGACTTATACANAATGTTTGGGTGTGGGGGGGTCATGTGTCTATCTTTTTCATGGAGAACAGAAGATAGCCTCTTGTTTACCCTTGGATGTTATACACATTTTATTTTATTTTATCTTATCTTATATTTTGACACTAAGTCTCTTATTGGTCTGGAACTTGCTATGTAAACATGGATGTTCCCAAGTCTCCTTCTCCCCTTAATGCATTGAGACCACAACTGTGTTCCTGTAGACATGGCTTTTTTCAGGAAAAGTTTCAGGGATTGAACTTAGGTCCTTATAGTTGCATNCCAAGCACTTTATTGACTAAGGTACCATCCTAGCTCCACAGAATCCCATGTTGATATTGGGAACTAACTCTTCTGTGCTTGCATGCCATGGATGTAATCTTTTGATTTCCAAAGGAGGTGATGCAATGGGCTCTTATACTTATTGTTCNTTCTGACTCAGACAATAAATATTTTTCCTTTAAGATGCTATATTTATAGAAACGTGAGGTTGACATACTTGAAAAAACCTATGAGNACATATGTTGACTACAGCATGGAAAATTGGACGTGTGCTTATCCTGTGCTAAAAGCTGCAGGTATACTAGATGCCTGTGCGGATGAACCTCTGCCCCAGACTTCTCAGTNCTCAAACTCCCACTGACTGCCTGTACCCATAGACCTCTGCAACTGATTTCTCAGTCCTCCAATTCCTATTGACTTCCTGTGCCCATGGACCTCTGTCCCAGACTTCTCAGTCCTCCAACTCCTATTGACTTCCCTTTGAGTTTGCATGGCAGATGAGGTCACCTATGATTGGTAGATGAGCATGTTGCATATTATGTTTCAGTATGAAGTNTGTTGATTTTCCATACCTGCTGGGAAAGCCTACCATGTTTCATGTAGAGTGCTTGATAGAGAAGATGCCAAGGTCCTAGTCCATACCCAGTTTGTAGTAAAAGAAACAAAGAGAAGGGAAAACCTGATTCATAGATATGCACAAAGTACCTTGGCTATTCCANGATGACANAGAAAGAGAAAACACAGAAAAGCAAGGAACTCAGAACAGGAGGAGGAGCAGTGGGTCTCTCTCAATATGAATCACCATNCCTGCAGTAGAGAATCCTATGGTATTGGTAGTCATAGTCTTGCCTCCATACTACTCCACACCGCTGTAGCTGTTAATGTAATCNAATTCAGAAGTTTGTATGTGAGTTCTATATGGACATCATGTGCATCATTTCCTGCTGTGCTGACCCCAACTTATCNTGTACAACCCCCTCTCAAATGCCTCTCTTCCTTTTCCTGTTCTTCTTCTATTATGATTATTATCTGCTATATATACATACATGCCGACATGTATACATCCATCCATCTATCCATACCTATTTTATACAAATANAGATTGATGCATCTATTTGGTATTGCTTATAAGTGTATGTCTTTACAATAGACCACGAAGAGTTATATGACCTACCAGGTGTCCTCAGGTGTGCAGAAGACATAATCTTCATCTCTCATCATCCGTTTGCTGCTNTATTTCTTCCCTGTAGCTCTTCATCCAGGGGTAGCACTTGTGAGACTGCCCACAGCCATGTTGGCAGAACAACTGGTAGGGTCATTGTGCTGGCCCCTTTCCAGGTAATCTTATTGTCAAGGCTGCATTGGAGCAGCTCCCCTGTCATATGCAGTAGGCTGTGCCTCCCAGAAGGCAGGCTAGTAGTACTCTTGCTCTTATGGTCTTTCCTGACTTTCCTCTGCAATGTGCCCCGAGTCTTCATGTGAGAGTTGCNTTCTAGATGGCTTAATTATGGCTGTGTATACCACGGTCATTTGTTCTCTGCTTTTTAAAGAGTTGTGAATTTCTGAATGGTCTCCCTCTGGTGAAAATGAAGCTTCTTTGATGAGAGGGAGGAGTGGCACTTTTAACTACTGAGTATTAGGGATAATCATTTCTAATGTGTTGAGAAAAGACACAGGTTTAGCAAACTGGCAGTAACAGGTTCTACTCTAGGTTCCATGACCACAGCCCAAGGTATTGGGGACAAAACAGGCATTAATTCCCTCCTTTGAACCATGTCTTTAAGTCCAACTCGAGAGCTATTAGTTATATCAAGAACATACGTTGTTATTGCACCTTTTGGGATATCTTGCCATTTTGGTTATTGCTCTGATCTGTAAATGTTACAGCCAGATAGGAGTATTGATTGATTTTGTCCCCGGGAAGATTGAATTGCTCCTTCCAGTTCTGTGACAGCTAGTCCTCAAAGAGGAGGCTTCCTGGTTACACACAGTTCAGCATCTGAAATGTGGGGAGGCTTCAACAACTGTTTTCGGTTCAAGTCCTGTGAGACAAATAAAGACAATGGCAACAACCTTTAGTAGCCATGAGGCTTTTTCAACCCCCTAATCAGTAACTAGAAGGGAAGTTTGCCTTCCCTGACACTAGGGTTTCTGATAGTCTATTCTTCTCCATAGGAGCATTTTCACTCAAAATGCATTAACTTTCTTAAAACTTTATATTCATACAAATATGTATATACATACACACATATCCCTTACACATACATATACATATTTGATTTCATCTTGTATTTTTGAATTAATATCTATTGCATTTTAATGAACTATAAAATTAAGTTACTATAGCAATTTCAAACATCGCAAGTGTTATTGATAACTTCCCCACCTTTCTTTCTCTGTCACTGAGGGAAGATAGTGTGGGAAATCAAGGCAGGATGCTGGAGGCACAAACCGATGCAGAGGCCACTGGGGAACACTATTTCCTGGCTTGCTACCTCATAGTTTGCTCAGCCAGCTTTCTTATAGAATACAAGGTAACTTACAAAGGGATGGTACCCTCCAGAACGAGGTGGGCCCTTCCACATCAATCACTAATTAAGAAAATTCCCTCGAAGTAAGGATACTTGACTTTCCCCTTCCCTGATTGTGGAAGGCAGATGGAGGGAGGGAAGTGGAGGGGGCTGGCTCTGGGGAGGGTGTGGAGAGGAGCAGGGGATGGCCGGATGGCCGTGAGTGTGAATGGAAAACTGGAACTGACTGGGTGTTGCTGGGCATCTCCAGGAAGACACAGGGACCTGGGATATGGGAGGCACCCAAGAATCAATGGTGCTGTCCCTGGATCTGATTCACAGCACTGGAGATATGTAGCCTGTGGAGGCTACATCCTGAGGTCATGCAGGAATCCGGCTGAAGTGATTGGGACATAAACACATTCAAAAAATTTTCAAAAGCCAAAATCCTGTCTACAAGAAATGCAATTATTGAGGATGAGGCAGAGAAGGAGGGAGTGGCCAACCAATAAGTGGACCAAGTTGAGACTTATCCTGTGAGCAAGTACAAATCCCTGACACTATTAAGGATACTTTGTTATGCTTGCAGACAGGATTCTGAGAGACATCACACAGCAGCTGACCCAGACATATACAGACACCCACAGTCAAACAGTGGATGGAGCTTGGGGACTCTTATACAAGAATAGGAAGAAGGATTGTAGGCTCTGAAGGGGCTATAAACTCCACAGGAAGATCAGCAGTGTCAACTAACCTTGACCCATGGGGCTCTCAGAGACTGAAACACCAAGCAAAGATCATTCATGGTTAGGACCTAGGCCTCCCTGCTCAGATGTAGCAGAAGTGCAACTTGGTCTTCATGTGGGTCCCAAACAACTGGAACAGGCGGCTATATGAAAAACCTGTTGCCTGTATGTGAGTTTGTTCTTCTCACTCAACTGCCTTGTCTAGCCTCAGTGTTAGAGGGTGTGCCTCTCCTCATGGAGACCTGATGTGCCAGACTAACCTAATGGTGGCAATTTTCTTTGTTGTGATTCTCTTTACTTAGGTGGCACTAGCTGTGTTGAGTGTAGAGGACCTAGGCTCCTAGACAGTAGTGGCAGATGTGCAGTTTGGTCTACTTGTGGGTCCCCTAACAATTAGTATGGGAAATGTCTCTGACTCTGCTTACTCCCATTGGATCTCCTTTCCCTACCTGGCCTGACAGGTTGGGCCTCAGTGGGCAAGGATGCACTTTGTCCTGCTGGGACTTCATGTCCCGGGTTGATGTGGTACCTAAGGGTCAGATTCCCCTTCTCTGAGACCAAGAGGAGGGGATAATGGGGGAGAGTTTTGTAAAGGCAGGGAGGAGAGAAGGGAGGAAAGAAGGGAGAGAAGATGTAAAATGAATAAATTTAAAGAAGGATTAAAAATAAGTAAATAAATACCGTGGACAATGTCCAACATTTATACACTCATCAGTTGAAGCATAGTTAAGTCATTTTAAGGACTCTGATTACAGCAGCAATGGACATCACTTAGCAAGCATGTGTGGGGTAGCACATCCAGGCATTTGGGCATGTGCCATGGAGGGGCACAACTGGGTTTTGTGGTAGGTCTTGTAGCTTTAGCAGAATCCTTCACACTGGTTTCCAGAGTGGCTACACCAGCTTTCACTCCCACCAGAAATGAAGGAGTACTCTCATTTCCACACAGCATTTCTACCCAGTGGCTTTCTTAAACTGAGCCATTCCAAGTGAGCTAAGAATGAAAGTGCATGGTAGGTTTTGTTTGTGTTTCTCCAGTTGATAAGAATATTGAATGTGTTTTAAATTATTTCTGGCAATAATTTGGTAAGGGTACCTTTTCAGATCTATAGCCTAGTCTGTAACGGTGACATTCGCTTCTCTAATTCTTTAGAATAGTTGTTTGTCTATTCTGGACATTAAATAAGGATTTTCTCCTAGTCAGTGGGCTTCTTCTTCATTCCATTGTTTCTGTATCTGTACAGCATCCTTTGAGCTTCATGAGGTCCTCATTGTCAGTTGTTGGCCTTTATTCCTGGGCAACAGACATCCTACCCAGACAGTCTTTTCCTACATCTTTGCCTTGTAGGGCACTTCCCTTCTCCATCACTTCAGGTTTCACTTCCAGGACCTTCATACATTTGGAGTTAGTTTTAGTGCAGATTGATACATATTGGTCTAATCTCATTCTTCAATGTATCCACATCCAGCATTCCCAGCCTAGAGTCTGACAATACTGTCTCTTCTCCAGGTTGTATTTTCCATCTTTCAAATATCAGGTACCTGTAGTTACCTGGACTTATGTTTGGGTTTTCGCTTTGGTTCCATTGATCTATAAGTCTGTGTGTTGACCTGGACAATACTTTATTTTTTTTATCGCCACAGAACTGCAATGTCTCTTGAACTCTGAATGGTTCTATATCCAGCATCCCCCTTCCCTGGTCCCTGGATTGCTTTCACTCCCTGGGCTCTTTTGTGTTTCCAAATCAATTATAGTATTTTTAAGTTTTCTCGAAAGAATGCCATGAGAATTTTGAATGAGATTGCATCCATTCTCTACATTGCCTTTGGTATAATGGTCGTTTTCACAGTGTTGTTTTTGCTGTGCCCATGGGAATTCTTTCCATCTTCTTGTGTACTTCCCATGAAGAGATATTGAATTTTGTGAAAGACCTTTTTTTTGCATCTATTGAGATGATCATGTAAATTTTCTCTTCACTCTATTAATCATTACACTCATTGGCTTATGTGGAGGAACTCTCAGCATCTTCGGCATAAAGAGAGCTTGAAAGTCATGTATGATTGTTTTCTCCCATATAATAATAAAATAATAATAATAAATAATAAAATTGATTCTTTGGGGATTTCACCCCACAGATTACTCTCACATTTGATTCCCAATCCTTCCGTGTCGTTCCTTCACCATTGTTACCAATGCCTCCAGAAAAACAAACAAACAAACAAAAACCACCAAACAAACGAACTAAAAACAAAACTTTCCAATTTCTGTTGTCTGTGAGTACACTGGGATATGTTCAAGCTCTCAGAGGCTTCCCCCTAGGTGGAGGTGAGTCCTCTCCATCCTGCAACCCTGCTGGATGTCATGTACTCTGGAGGGGGACACATAGCATCCTGTCATAGTTTTTAAGAGTTCAGTCTGATGGCTTCCTTTCTAGACTTTTGCTATTTGGAGAGGGGTAGCTGTCATAGTTGAGATAGGAGTTGTCACATAAGTCTTCCATGTCTGTCTTTCTCAACTGTGTATCTGCAGCCACTGACCGCACTGTGAAATTAGCTTATTTGCTTGTTATGAACCAAGGGAGCATGGGATATTGGTTCCATATACTCTCTGGCATCAGCACAGACCAGGAACAGAACTGCAAGTTACAGTAGTACCACAGACCCAGGTAAGGCCCTCTGATGTAGCTGAGCACATAGACATCAAAGTGGCTCCAGCAGCAGCATAAACTGTGAATATCCACTTGGCTTTCAACAGCAATTCAGGCCACACTAAGACATTGCCTGCTGTGTCAACACAGAAGACATCACCATGACCTTGGGCATCAGAGAAAACCACTCAAAGTTATGTGCCCCAATAGNGGCCATGTGACTTTCAGTGGCAGCATGTCCCAAGAATATCAACACAATTCCTGCTACAGCACATATCATGAACTCAAGGGTAGCATAGAACATGGACATCAATGCAGAACTGGCCTGAACAAGACCACNGACCCACACACGGCCCTCTGTGGCAATATAGGCCAGACATCACCATGGACCTGTGAGGCAGCAGAGGCCACCGCGTGGATGTGCACCACCCTCTCTTCATTGCCCACAGACAGGAACAAGGCTTNAGGCTGCCACAGACAGCAGACATCCACATGGTATTTGTGGTAGCTCAGGCCCTGGCTTTGGAGACAGCCCCAGTGTCATTAAGACCATGGAACCAGACAAGTCCCACAGCCGCAGGCAGTACCAGATCNTCACTATGTTCTCAGGAGGGAGCAGGCCACTCACATCTGTATGTTCCCCGGGGGTGGGGGATGAGGTGGGGGTAGCACAGCCCCAAGATACAAACCAGGCAGTAGATACCCATAGGACATGGATATCCATATGTCATCAGGTGACAACACAGTCTGTATACATCANCCCACCCCTCAGTCACATCAGGGCCATTGACCCACAGATGGACCTCTGCAGCATCCCAGGACATGGTGGTCCTTGGAGGACATCCATCCAGAAAGTTCCCTGTTCCTCATCTAGGACTTCCATCATTGCCAAGATCTAGGGTGATCTCTTGCCCAGGTAGCTTGTTTGGAGTCTGAGCCTGCATCTGCTTAAGGT
>NW_018391916.1:0-1168 GCF_900095145.1 Mus pahari | reverse complement strand
TCTCTCTCTCTCTCTCTCTCTCTCTCTCTCTCTCTCTCTCTCCCTCTCCCTCTCGTCACTGCAGTCACATCTCTAGTTCTACCTCTCCCCACAGTGCATGTGCTGCACATATGACTCAACTCCTCCACTTCTCCCATCTCACTTGTCACCTTTGGTTTATTTGCAGTGGCACCCATCAGGGTAGGTCTACTGTGCATGTGCAAGCTTATGTTAGTGTGTGTGCCATGTCTGCCATGTTGGCCCAGTTGGCTTACTGGCCCCACAGAGCATATGATCGTTTTAATACAATCTTGTGTTCTGTTTTCAAGGATCTTATGAAAGAAATTTTAGTCTATATTGTTGAGGAATATTGCCTTACAGTATGCTTTGGTGTTGTTGTTGTTGTTGTTGCTGCTGCTGCTGCTGTTGTGGCTGTTACTGTTGCTGTTGCTGTTGTTGTTAGTTGTTGTGTCTTCAAAGGGTTCTGTGGTTAGAGTAATACTGGCTCACCGGAAGGCATGTGTAGGTGCTGATTTGGTTCCAGTTTTGAAATATTTCATAAGTTGNTTGTAGATCTTTGAATCTCTGTTAGAATTCTGCTGTGAATCTATCTGAGCCAGGACTTTATTTAGAAAGAAGGATTTTTAAAAATCATTTCAACCTCCTCTTTGTTTAAAATGTTCATCTCTTCTTAGTTTAACTTTCCCGGTTTCCTGGGTGAACCTAATAATTCATCCATTTCTTTTAGATTTTCTCACTTAATGAAGCACATGTTTTGTTTTGTTTTTTGTTTTGTTTTGTTTTGTGCTGTAAGCTTTTATGTCAACTTGACATCAACTAAAGTCTCAAGAAAATACCTGTATAAGATGGGGGTGTAAGCAAGCCTGAAAGGCATTTATTTATTTATTTATTATTATTATTATTATTATTATTATTATTATTATTATTATTATTTTCTTTATTTACATTTCAAATGCTATACCGAAAGTTCCCTATACGCCCCCCTCCGCCCCTGCTCCCCTAACCACCCACTCCCACTACTTGGCCCTGGCCTTCCCCTGTGCTGGGTCATAAAGTTTACAGGACCAAGGGGCCTCTCTTCCCAATGATGTCCGATTAGGCCATCTTCTGCTATATATGCAGCTAGAGACTGGAGCTCAGGGGGTACTGGTTAGTTCATATTGTTGTT
>NW_018391915.1:6307-7546 GCF_900095145.1 Mus pahari | reverse complement strand
CTTTATATTCCCCAGTACAGGTTAATGCCATGGCCAAGAAGTAGGAATGGGTGGGTAGGGGAGCAGTAGCTGGGGGAGGGTATAAAGTACTTTTGGGATAGCATTTGAAATGTAAATAAAGAGAATATCTAATAAAAATAATGAAAAGTGTAACAGTTATCACAGTAATTTAAAAAAAAAAAAAAGTTTTGCTGTCCTAAAACAAAACAAAACAAAAAAAACCAAAAAAACAAAAACCAAAAAATCAGAAACCTGTATGAACTAACTTAAACATGGGAAATAAATGTTCATTGCATGTGTATTAGTCAGGGTTCTCTCGAGTCACAGAAATTATGGATAGTTTCTATATAGTAAAGAAATTTATTGATGACTTACAGTCTGCAGTCCAACTCCCAACAATGGTCAGTCACAGCTGTGAATGGAAGTCCAAGTATCTAGCAGTTGCTCAGTACCTCAAGGCAAGCAGGTGAAGGAGAGAGAGCCTTCCTTCTTCCAATGTCCTTATATAGTCTCCAGCAGAAGGTTCAGCCCAGATTAAAGGTGTGTACCACCATCTTCTGGGATCCACAGCCACTATGCCTCAAGATCTTCATACCAAGATCCAGGTCAGAAACTCCCGGCCTCCAGATAAGGGTCTCTGGTAAGCCTTCCAATTCTGGATTGTTGTTCATTCCAGATATAGTCAAGTTGACAAGCAGGAATAGCCACTACAATCCACCCCTTGTCAACTTGACACAAATAGTATCTCATGCTCACATGTAACAATAACAAGGTCATGAATATGGCTAACATGATTATAAGATTCCTTCTATAATCGCAAATGCATATGGAAATTTACAATGGGGAAATGTCCCTTGGGAATGTCATTTTAGTGTCTCAACTTAAATACCAATTGATGTTAAAGGAATTGGAAGAAAGACAAATGTATTCATTAGCAAAATAAGACAGAAGCATTCATATTACTTTATAATCCTCATTTCTGCAACTGGATACATTGCCTCACTTAGTATTTACAACTACCTTCCTCTACTATCCATTCTGTATTTCCTTCACCCTTGACAAGCACCTCAGCAGGTCTTGACTCTTTTCCTGGAGGATTGACACATACCTTCATTCCTGATGTGTCTGCATCTTTTGCCATCCTGTTTGGATTAGACTGTTTTAGTTTCCCATTGACTTTAATTATGTGACATAGTAGTACTAAGAGATGCCCTAAAGGATCTCCTACATTCCAGACAT
>NW_018391915.1:1507-5513 GCF_900095145.1 Mus pahari | reverse complement strand
ACCATGACGATAGATAAGGCGTTCTGTCAGTCCACAGATGGTGGTTCTAGCAGAGGCATTACGTGCAGGAAAGGCAAATCCATAACCAGAATAAGTGTCTATTCCAGTAATAACAAAATGCTGTCCTTTCCACGGAGGAAGTGGTCCAGTGTAGCCAACCTGCCGCTAGGTTGCTGGCTGGTCACCTCTAGGAATGATGCCATATCTGGGGCTCAGTGTTGGTTTCTGCTGTTGGCAGATCTGGCATTCAGCAGCATCTGTAACTAAGTTAGCCTTGGTGAGTGGAAGTCCATGTTGCTGAGCCCAAGCATAACCTCCATCTCGACCATCATGGCCACTTTGATCATGTGCTCATTGAGCAATGACAGGGGTGACTGGGGAAAGAGGCTGACTGTCCACAGAAGGGGTCATTTTATCCACTTGATTACTGAACTCCTCCTCAGCTGAAGTCACCTTTTCGTGAGGATTTACATGGGACACAAATATCTTCACATCCTTTGCCCATTTGGAGAGATCTATCCACATAATTCTTCCACAGATGTTTTTCTCACCAATTTTCCAATTGTGATCTTTCCAAGTCCCTGACCATCTAGCCAATCCATTGACTACAGCCCATGAGTTAGTGGATAATCATACATCTGGCCATTTCTTCTTACAAACACACTGTAATACTATGTGGACTGCCTGAAGTTCTGTCCACTGTGAAGATTTCCCTTCACCTGTGTCTTTCAGGGTTGTCCCAGAAAGGGGTTGTAATGCTGCAGCTGTCCACTTCTGGGTGGTGCCTGTATAACGTGCAGAGCCATCAGTAAACCAGGCCCTAGTCTTCTCCTCTTCAGTCAGCTGATCATAGGGAGAACCCTATGAGGCTATAGGTGCATGCTTGGCAGAAGATGGCATTGTAACAGGAGCAGAAACCATATGCATTTGAGCAACTTCTACATGTAACTTGCTTGTGCCTTCAGGACCTGCTCTGGCCCAATCACATATATACCACTTCCGTTTGGTAATAGACTGCTGCTGTGTGCATCCCACTTTATGACTTGCCAGATCTGATAGTACCCAGCTCATGATGGGTAGTTCAGGTCGCACAGTAACTTGGTGTCCTATTGTCAAACGTTCAGTTTCCACTAAGGGCCATTAGCAGGCCAAGAGCTGCTTTTCAAAGGGAAAATAGTTGTCTGCAGATGATGGTAGAACTTTGCTCCAGTATCCCAAAGGTCTCTTCTGTGATTCACCTACAGGGGCCTGTCAGAGGCTCCAAACAGCATTTCTATCAGCCACCAACACCTCAAGTACCATCGGGTCTGCTGGATCATATGGTCCAAGTGGTAGAGCAGCCTGTACAGCAGCCTGGATTTGTTGAAGAACCTTCTGTTCCAGGCCCCACACAAATCTAGCAGCTTTCCGAGTCACTTGGTAAATAGACCTAAGTAACACATCCAAGTGAGGAATGTGCTGTCTCCAGAATCCAAATAGACCCACTAAATGTGCTTCTTTCTTGGTTGTAGGAGGGACAAGGTGCAATAACTTATCTTTTACCTTAGAAGGAATATCTCTGCATGCCCCACACCACTGGACTCCTAAGAATTTCACTGAGGTAGAAGGTCTTTGAAATTTGGTTGGATTTGTTTCCCATCCTCTGATATACATATGTGTTACCAGTGAGTTCAAAGTGGTTGCTACTTCCTGCTCACTTGGTCCAATCAGCATAATGTCATCAATATAGTGTTTCAATGTGATATTTTGTGGATGAGCCAAATGATCAAGATCCCTTATAACTAAGTTATGACACAGGGAAGGAGAGTTAATATATCCTTGAGGTAAAACTGTGACAGCATACTGCGGCCTTGCCAACTGAAAGCAAATTGCTTCTGGTCGTCCTTATGGACAGGTACTGAGAAGAAGGCATTTGCCAGATAAATAGTCACATACCAAGTGCCAGGAGATGTGTTAATTTGCTCAAGTAATGAAAGTACATCTGGTATATAAGCTGCAATTGGAGTTACCATCTGATTTAGTTTTCAATAGTCAACTGTCATTCTCCACAATCCATCTGCCTTCTGCACTGGCCAGATAGGAGAGTTAAAGGGAGATGTGGTAGGAACCACCACCCCTGCATCTTTAAGTCCTTGATAGTGGCAGAAATTTCTGCAATTCCTCCAGGAACATGATACTGTTTTGATTCACTATTTTCTTTAGCAGAGGCAACTCTAAAGGCTTCCATTTACCTTTCTAATCATAATAGCCCTCACTCCACAGTTCAGGGAACCAATATGAGAATTCTGCTGATTTCTGAGTATATCTATCCCAATTATATATTCTGGAACTGGGGAAATGAACACAGGATGTGTTCAGGAACCTACTGGACCTACTTAAAGTCAAACATCAGTCAAAACTCCATTAATCACCTGTCCTCCATAAGCCCCTGGAGGGCCACAATATTTCCTGGGATCTCCTGGGATCAGGGTCAAATGAGAACCAGTATCCAATATACCCTGGAAATTCTGATTATTTCCTTTCCCCCAGTGAACAGTTACCCTTGTAAAAGTCCATAGGTCCCTCTGGGAAAGAACTGGAGAAAGGGTAAGAGCAAAACTTTTAGGTGTCTTATCAAGATCCTTCCTCATAGGAACTTGGCCACCCCTTCATTCAAGGGGTTCTGGATCTGCAAACTGACTCAAATCTGGAAATTGATTGACTGGAAGAGATTTCCTTTTACCATGATCTAATGTAGCCTTTCTTTCATTTGTTTGAGAATTTTTCTTCTTATACAGATGAAAGAGATATGCAGTATGATTCTTATCTATTTCGTGCCTGGAAGCACCATGATTGATTAGCCAGTACCCAAGATCCATGCCATTAAAAATTTCACCTCTCCTATGCTGATCATTATGGGGTGTATTATTATAAACATTGTTTTGTCTACGCTGTCCATCATAATAACTATGATCACCTTGTCTCTGGTGATTCAGTGCTGCCACCTAGCCCTTGTTACCTCGAAGACCAATTAAATCCATTGAATTTCATTCATCTAATTGAGCAGCAGCATCTCCAACCCTAAGGTCTTACACAAGGAAAAGGGCAAGAACAAAACTTTTCCAATGTGATGGTACCCCTCTCACCAGTTTGCATCCTAGAGAGCTGGTGAAGGGTGTATCTTCTGGAACTTCCCATTGTGGAGGATTAGTTTTTACACAACATATCCACTCTAGCATTCCAATTTCCCTAACCCTTAAAATCCCTTCATCAACACTAAGCCAAGGGATATCAGGCATATCCAATTCCTTTTCAATAGGCCATCTTTTGATAAACACTTCAGCCAAACATTCAAACCAACTTTTGACACCTTTTTTTTCTGGTAGTTTTAAAAAATAGATATTTTCTTTATTTACATTAAAAATGATATCCCAAAAGTTCCCTATACCCTTCCCCCACCTACTCCCCTACCCCCTCTGACTCCTTGGCCCTGTTGTTCCCCTGTATTATGGCATATAAAGTTTGCAAGACCTAGGGGGCTCTCTTCCCAAGGATGGGTGAATAGGCCATCTTCTGCTACATACAAGGCTAAAGACATGAGCTCTGGGGGGTACTGGTTAGTTCATATTGTTGTTCCAACTATAAGGTTGCAGACCCCCTTCAGCTTCTTGGGTACTTTCTCTAGCTCCTCCATTGGGGGCCCTATGTTCCATCCTATAGATGACAGTGAGCATCCGCTTCTGTATTTGCCAGGCACTGGCATAGCCGCACACAAGATAGGAATATAAGCAGAATCTTGCTGGCACATGCAAAAGTGACTGGGTTTGGTGGCTTTTGTCTTAGCTCTAAACTTTGTCTCTGTAAATCCTTCCATGGGAATTTTGTTCCCTATTTGAAGGAGGAATTAAGTATCCACAAGTTATACACAAGTTGGTCTTTCTTCTTCTTGGTTTTCTTTTCTTTTCTTTTCTTTTCTTTTCCTTTCTTTTATTTCTTTCTTTCTTTCTTTCTTTTTTTTTTTTTTTTT
>NW_018391915.1:0-992 GCF_900095145.1 Mus pahari | reverse complement strand
TTCTGGCTGTCATAAATAAGGCTGCTGTGAACATAGTGGATCATGTGTCCTTATTACCAGTTGAAACGTCTTCTGGGTATATGCCCAGGAGAGGTAATCCTGGATGTTCCAGTAGTACTATGTCCAATTTTCTGAAGAACAACCAGACCGATTTCCAGAGTGTTTGTACAAGCTTGCAATCCCACAAGCAATGGAAGAATGTTCCTCATACTCCACATCCTCTGCAGCATGTGCTGTCACCTGAATTTTTGATTTTAGCCATTCTGACTGTTATGAGACAGAATCTCAAGGTTGTTTTCATTTGCACTTCTCTGATGATTAAGGATGTTGAACATTTTTTCAGGTGCTTCTCAGCCATTTGGTATTTCTCAGTTGAGAATTCTTTGTTTAGCTCTNTNCCCCATTTTTAAATGGGGTTATTTGAATTTCTGGAGTNCAGCTTCTTGAGCTCTTTGTATATATTAGATATTAGTCCTCTATCAGATTTAGGATTGGTAAAATTCCTTTCCCAATGTGTTGGTGGCCATTTTGTCTTGTTGACAGTGTCTTTTGCCTTATAGAAGCTTTGCAATTTTATGAGGTACCATTTGTCTATTCTTGATCTTACAGCACAAGCCATTGCTCTTCTCTTTAGGAATTTTTCCCTTTGGACTTATCTTTGAGGTTTTCTCCACTATCTCCTATATAAATTTCAGTGTCTCTGGTTTTATGGGGAGGACTTTGATCCACTTAGATTTGAGCTTTGTACAAGGAGATAAGAATGGATCCATTCTCATTCTTCTACATGATAGCCGCCAATTGTGCCAGCACCATTTGTTGAAAATGCTGTCTTTTTTCCACTGGATGATTTAAGCACCCTTGTCAAAAATCAAGTGACCATAGGTGTGTGGGTTCATTTCTGGGTCTTCAGTTCTATTTCATTGATCTATCTGTCTGTCACTGTACCAGTACCATGCAATTTTTATCACAATTTCTCTGTAGTACAGTTTAAG
>NW_018391914.1:0-6538 GCF_900095145.1 Mus pahari | reverse complement strand
GGGAGTGGGTGGGTAGGGGAACAGAGGTGGGGGGAGGGGTATGGGAAACTTTCGGGATAGCATTTGAAATGTAAATAAAGAAAATAATAATAATAACAAAATTTCAACCAAAAAAAGTGCAAGACAAGATAGATACAGTGTTAGAATTCTACTATAACTCCAAAGAAGAACTAATACCAACACTTCTCAGCTTATTCCATAAAGTAGAAATGGAAGAAATACTTCCAAATTCTTTTTATGAAGCCAGTATAACACTGATACTAAAACTAGAAAAAGATTCATCAAGAGAAGAAAATTATAGTCTAATTTCTCTGATGAGCATGTATACAGAATTACTCACAAAATACCTGCAAACTAAATTCAGCGATGCATTAGTAAAGCCTATTCACATGGTCAAGTCAGTTTCAACCCAAAGATTCAGGGAGGTTCAGCATATGTAAATCAGTGAATGTAATTCACCACATAAATAGACTCAAGTAGGGAAACCATAAGATCACACCCTTAGATGCAGGAGATGCTTATGACAAAATTCAGCATTCCTTCATGATAAAAGTACTAGAGAATCTAGGTACATAGGGAAGATATCTCAACTTGATAAAAATGATATATGATAAGCCTGTAGCCAACAGGGGAAAACAAAAAGCAAACAAATCAAACGACCACAGACAAACAAAACCAAAATTCCCTCTCGGAATAAGTTTGAGAAAATCTTGCACAGTGAAAACTGTTTTTAACACGGAAGAAAGAAATTAAGGAAGATACCAAAGAGGGAAAGACCTTCTGTGGTATAGTTAGGTAACTAGTATTGTGAAAATTACCATTCTGCCAAAAGAATTTTTTATAAATTTAATGCATTCCTCAGCAAAATTCCAATGCAAATCTTTACAGAATTGGAAAATTAATCAGAAATCTCACATGGAAGTGCAAAACCAAACCAAACAACAAAAACAAAATAGACCAAATAACCCTAAACAATAGAGAATGGCAAGAGGATATGAGAATCCTGATTTAAGAAATATTACAGATATAGTAACAAAATTAGTTTCATAGTGGCAAGAACCAAACACATTGTTTAATGTAATATAATTGATCTAATATATAGTTAAATCTGATATAATTATATTTAAGTCCACAGATTTCAGAATACCTGGTTTTTAACAAAGAAGTCACAAAAACACACTAGAGAAAATATCTGAATAGCATGATACAGAAAAATTAAACAAAATGTATATCTGTCATCTTGCACAAAACTCAAATGACCAAGAACCTCAACCTAAACCCTGCAGATTGAGGACTAGGTAGCAAATGCACTTGAACTTATACACACAAGAAAGGATGTTCTGAGCATATATCCAGTAGTGCTAGTGTTTTCAGTTGATAAGTGGAACTCCATCAAATTAAAAAGCTTCTGTATACTCGGGAGGCAGAGGCAGGCGGATTTCTGAGTTCGAGGCCAGCCTGGTCTACAAAGTGATCTCCAGGACAGCCAGGGCTGTACAGAGGAACCCTGTCTCAAATAAAAAACAAAACAAAAAAACAAAACAAACAAAAAAAGCTTCTGTACTACAAAGGATACCATCACTAGGGTGAAGCCTTGCATCTGGTGAAAAATCTTTTCTAGCTATGCATATACAGTGTCTGGGATACACACACACACACATAAACTTCAAAAAACTCAAGACNACTCACTGATACACAATTTTAAATTATAGACTTGGAAAATCCAACTCAGTTATATATTTATAAACTGCATGCCTAAATTGGGCAGATATGCCTCTACACCACTTTCTTCCCCAGCTATGAAATCCCTTGCTACTTGCAGTTTCTCCAGGCCATGCGCTTCTGCTCCATCTTCCTTCCAAATTCTCTCCTCTGTTCTCTTCCATCCACTGTCTCCTCCAACTCCTCCTCCTCCCCTTCTCTTCCTTTCTTGTCCTGANAACCTGCCTCCTCATTTTCACCCTGTGATTGGCTATTTGTCATCTTTATTAGCCATTCAGATAATTAAGGTAAATTCCTTTACAGGAACTAAACAGAATTCTTAAAAGATAAGATGCAAATGGCAGAGAAACATTTTTTTTTAAATATTCAGTATTTTCTTTTGAGAACTCTGGGGCTTGGGTCCATTTTATGAATAGGTCATTTTATTTATTTATTTGCTTTTGAGTTTTTGTTTGTTTTTTGTTTTGTTTTGTTCTTTTGTTTTTTGTTTTTGTTTTTTCTTCGAGACAGAGTTATGTAGTCCTGGCTGTCTAGGAACTCAGTTTGTAGACCAGGCTGGCCTCAAACTCAGAAATCTGCCTGCCTCTGCCTCCCGAGTGCTGCGATTAAAGGCGTGGCCACCACGTCCGGCTAGGCCACCTCTTTTCAAGCAAATTGTTCTGGGTGATTGTTTCCTTAGCTGTGTAGAAGCTTAATTTTATGAAGTCGGGTTTGTCAATTTTTGGTCTAAATTCTTCGACACATGTAGTCCTATTCAGAAAGTTCTTTTTTTTGTATAGAATTGAGTTTATTCAGGGCATGGGGAGGGACATTAAGAGGGTAGCAGAGGCAGAGAAAGGCAGAGAGAAGGAGAGAGTAGAGAAATGGGGGTCGGCCATGGCCACGTGGAGAGACGGGGAAGGGCATTCTAGAAAGTTCTTTACTATACTTATATCACGAAGGGTATGTTTTCTTTTAACAGTTTTAGGTTTCACAATTAAGTCTGATTCATTTGGAGTTTGTTTTTGTGCAAGGTTATAGGCATGGTTCTAATTTCATTCTTCTGTATGTTGTAATCCAGTTTTCCCACCATCATTTGTTGAAGTTGTTCTCTTTATTTTCAAGTCTATGTTTTGGTATTTTTGTCAAATATCAGATGGATGTAGTTAAAGGTATTCATTTTGGGTCTTCAGTTTTGGTCTACATGTCTGATTTTGTGTCCATACCGTATTGTTTTTATTATTATTGCTGGGTAATATATCTTAAGATCTGGAATGGTAATCCCTCCATTATTCTTTTTTCAGGATTAGTTTGGCTATCTAAGGGTTTTTGTGATCCCATATGATTTTTAGGATAGTTTTTTCAATTTCTATTTGCCACTTGGCCCAGCTATACCACTCCTTAGCATATACTCAAAGGACTCAACATCATATTACACAGATACTTGCTCAGCCATGTTCATTGCTGCTTTGTTCGCAATAATTAGGAAACACAAACAACCTAAATGCCCTTCAACTGATGAATATGCTACCATTACATATATACTATGGATAGATAATATTCATTCCATAAATACATACATTTGTATGTATGTATGTATGTATGTATGTATGTATGTATGTATGTGTGTATGCTACCCATATATACTATGGAATACTATTCAGCTATAGAGAAAAATGAAATCTTGAACTTTTCAGAAAAAAAAAATGGTCAAAACTAGAAAAGACCATATTGAGTGAGGTATCTGAGACCCTAAAAAGACAGACATTGTATATTCTTTCTCATTGGATACTCCTAGCTCCAAATCTTTAGAAGTAAGTAGATATACTAGAATAACTGCAAAAAGTAAAATTAAAAAGGAACCACTGTCAGCAATAATAAAGGGATAGCATGGTATATAGAATATGGGAAAAGGGTGTGTTGTAATGATGAGGAGATAAATATAGAAGGAGAATAAAATGAAAATAAGCATATCTGAAAAAGTTGTAAGCAATTACATTAATTGCTTAATAGAAACTATAATACACATAAGTCTGCATAAATATACGTATATAGTTTAAATGAAAATTTCCCATGTGGAATGACAATGTTCCCTCCAAGATCCAAATACCGCCCGGCAAAAACCCTAACACTAATTATGAGAAGCCCTCTTTTGAGTTGTTGGTCAGGGTTGGTCAAGAGACTCCCCAACACATTACAGGGTTCTGCTATTGTCCTTGGTTGACCACCAGAGGAGTAACACCATGGGCCTGAGTTGGAACTGAAATGAATGCCTCCTCACTTAGGACTAGCTTTTTGGTAGAAAATGAGGCCAGCCAAGCATCCAAAGGAGAAAACAACCAATAGTCCTACCCAGCTATGAAATCTATGAATCCCTACAACTAACATGGCACAATAACCCTAGCAATGCAGTAATGGCACATAAACCTTGGTGGTAGCCAACAGCTTTCCAAATGGACTTAAAACCTGCTCAGCAAGAGCAAAATCATACCTGGTACTGGAAAACTAGCCAGCTGCCCAGGACTAGTGAAGTCATGGCTCTTGGGGGAAAATCTACAACCATCACTTTACTGAACTTGTATAATTCCTACTTATACTCTAAATATTTGTCTTTACACCACAGATAAATGTAGTCTTCACTCTTCATCAAGGAAACTTCTCTTTGCAACAGAGATCATTACAGAAAACACAACCAATCAAAATGCAGAGTTGTGGATTTCAGGCCCAATAGATACATCTAAAAACTACTCTACCACATAAGGCTCAGAGAACACTGAAGAAGAGCAGGTAGAAAAGCCATAAACATGAGACGATCAAAAGACTTTCTGTGAGATGGTATCTCCTAAGAATGTCAGAAGTAACACAGCATAGGAAGTTTCACCAACATGACTTNCTAAACAAGTTGAACAAGGAAGAAACCAATAGACATTTCAAAATGAACTGGGGGAAACCCATGAAGACTGAACTCTATGCTTGTGGACGTTGTACATCGTGGTGCGCACTAGGCTCCGCACCACGATGTACAACGTCCACAAGCAGAGAAAATAAAGGGTTTAGATGGAGGAAAGGAAAAGGGGAAGTGATGTAATTATAATCTCAAAAATAAAAGAAAAAAGTTTCTTAAAATGTTCAGTATTCATCAGTATTTAGCCATTGAAAATATGCAAATTAAAGCTATTTTAATATTTCATCTTAACCCAGAATGACTTAAATAAATAGATAGATAGATAAGACCAACAATTGATAAATGGGACCTCATGAAACTGCAAAGCTTCTGTAAGACAAAGGATAATGTCAATAGGACAAATCGGCAGCCTAAAGATTGGGAAATGATCTTCACAAACCCTACATCTGACAGAGGCCTAATAACCAAAATTTATCAAGAAATAGGGCTCCAAAAACCCACATAATCCAATTTTAAAATGGGGTACAGGGCTAAACAGAAGATTCTCAACAGAGGAAGCTTGAATGGTGGAGAAGCACTTAAAAAATATTCAACATCCTTAATCATCAGGGCAATGCAAATAAAAAGACCTGAACCATACGCCAATCAGAATGGATAATACAAAATGTCAGTGACAGCAGATGCTGGTGAGGATGTGGAGAAAGAAGAACACTCCTTCATTGCTGGTGGGAGTGCAAACTTGTACAACCACTTTGGAAATCACTTTGGCAGTTTATCTGAAAACTTGGGATAGTTTTACCTCAAGACTATGGGTCATATACCCAAAAGATGCTCCACCATCTCACAAAGATACTTGCTCAACTATGTTCACGCCAGATTTATTCAAAATAGTCAGAAACTGGGAAAAACCTAGATGTCCCTCAACTGAAGAATGGATACCGAAAATGTGGTACAACTACACAATGGAGTTATTAAAAACAAAGATATGAATTTTGCAGGCAATGGATGGAACTTGAGACTATCATTCTGAGAGAGGTAATCCAGTCCCCAAAGGACATGTATGGTATGCACTCACTTATAAGTGGCTATCAGCCATGAAACAGAGAGCCACTACTGGTCAGTATAGAGAAAATCAGGGACTTCAAATTAGATGGGTTTAAAAGAGAGAAAGAGAACATGAAATTGGATGGGTATAAAGTTGGGGATGAATGTGGAAGGGGTTGGGGATGGGCTAATAAAAAGATAATATATGAAATCCTCAAATAATTAATAATATATTTTAAAAACTAAATATTAAAATTTATGAAATACAGATAAATATTGAAATTTATTTTTTATAAATACATTTGGAAAGAAAAATTACTAATTCTGTCAACAGCTAANCAATGTTAAATAGTAGGAATCTTTGTCTCACTTCTGATCACAAGGAAAAACAAACTCAGCATTAAGTAGGATATATTCATAGCTTTGTGTAAACTTTACCTCAGGTTCACAGAGTCCACGTTCCCCTCATAGTACAAAAATATCATTTTTATCAAAAGAATTCTATTAAAGNTTCCTTTGTATCAGTTTTCATTGTATTTTTCCTTTCCTGTTGATATGTAAACCATATTAATTTTTAAAAGTTAAACTATATTCCAAGAATTAGAAAAGCTGGTTGTAATCTTTTTTGACTTTTCATTTACATTTTACTTGTTTATTCTACTGAGGTACCATTTTGTTATGCTGACCTGGAACTGATGATCCTGTTGATCCAGCCTCCCAAGTGCTGGGAAGATAGACATAAGCCCATGGCCGGCCTCATTCATTGTTTTTCTGCTTTTGTTCAATTAATTAGTTAATTAGATAACTGAGACAGCTTCTCCCCAAGTTGGTCTTGAACTGCATGAGTAGCCAACAATGACCTTGAACTTCTGATTCTCCTGTCACTGC
>NW_018391913.1:284824-314083 GCF_900095145.1 Mus pahari | reverse complement strand
GGACGACCGGGACCAGACCCGGGTCCCTCCTCAGCAGTCCGCTCTCCCCGGCAGTGCACTGGAGCAAAGATCTCTGCATTTTTTAAAACGGAGTCTCTTCAGTCTTTTCTGGGTTTTTAATCAATGGCTAGATGGCTGCAGAAATCTAATCACTCCAACTCTGTCTCATTGCTCTTTGCACATTCATGTAGTTTCTGAATATGTCTCTTTTCATGTAGTGTGGAGACAGCACCAAGTCTCATTTGTCTCCCTAGTTTCTCATAATTATCATAAGGATGAGTGTTAATGAAACAATAAGAATAGACTCTCAGTTGTGTCTTTGAGGGATAAGGAGATGGCAGAAGTACCACACATTCTAAATAAAGCATTATTAGACTAGAGACTACTGACACCAAGTGGGAAACTTAGAAAAAAAGTGTGGTGTGTTGGCAGGAGTAATAGAGAGGGAATGAAGATTAGCGAATGAAAAAGTCAGTTAGCAGACAAACTCCTCCCCTGAAGGCTAGCAGTTATCAAAATATAGCAAGTACAAAATAAGTTCCTGAGAAAAGGAAGATAATTTTGCAAATGATCCTGAACCTGGACTGGCTCACTAGTGAACTACCATGTTCATGACTGCCTTTGTCTTTAATAAGCTGTCTATTTCCACCACTATCATGTCCCCTGGTCCAATTCTTTGTTTCAGGATACAAAAACCTGACATTTCAGTGATTGTCTTCTAAGATTAAGCTTTAACAGAAGAGCTTTTAGTATTAGGATGTTCTCTTTTAAGTCTGTCTTTAGAAGCCACTCTGCACACCTGAGCTTTCACAGTAATCTGAAACCTACACAGCCAACTATTAAAACCTTTGCATCTCCTTGTTTCTGGGATTTATTCAGGTTTCTAAAATGTAAATATTTAGAGGGTCAAATGGAACATTTAATAAAAGGAATATAAGAATGTCTTGAAAGGAAAACACAAGAAAATATTACAGGGAAGAATTCAAGAAGGATTCCCTACCAAAGAATGGTCCATTCCTTAAAGGATTATCATGCTTCATAGAGCCATTGTGATTAAGAAAACAGCCAGTTGAGGAGGTGAACATCAATAATAATCCTAGCACTCAGGGGCTGTGGCAGAAGACCTGGCAATGGTAAGACTCTTCCACAGAGAAAACAAAAACAAACAAAACCTTACTATGATACTGGACTGACTATGGGAGGTTGAAGCCACTTTTTGTTACTGTGATATTATGATCTATGATGTCCTTATACCTGAATTTCTACAATGGTAGAAACCTGGCATAGTAGGTATATTAATATCAAAGAATAACCAGAGTTCTTAGGTGAGTTAAGCATAGGCTGATTATGGGTTCATTAGGATAATTAGATGCAGTGATTTCAATTCTGCATTTCTTTTATTTTTGGCACTTACATTTCAGAGGTACACTATAACTTGTATTAATATGTGAAGGCCTACCATAAAGACACTCCAGGGACAATCCTTTCTGACTATCATTATATTGTCCAAACACATCAGGAGAAGTTGATGCAGTTTACAAGGAATGTTGTCCTGGGTATTGATAGACATTCTTGGTTGCCCATGTACTAGTTATCTACTGTATATGTAACTTGTCAAACTGTCCATGCTCAAGGATCTAAAGACAGACTCGTATACTAGAAAGGCTTGACATGGTAAAGGTGACATCCTGATACAGTGGTATGTTTTGGCCACAATCTTTTAAACTAGTGATGATAAGTTGGTGATTTAATGACCCATGCGTTTGAAAAATAATCACTACTCCTCTTCCTCCTCCACTTCTTCTTCCTGCTCTGTTTTTATTTATTATTATTTTCTTTATTTACATTTCAAACGCTATCCTTAAAGTTCCCTATACCCCCCCCTGCCCCTGCTCCCCTACCCACCCACTCCCACTACTTGGCCCTGACCTTCCCCTGTGCTCTACTTCTTCACATTTTTCCTCCTCCTCAGCTTCCTCTTCCATTTCCTCCTATTCCTCATTGTTCTCTCTCTCTTTTCCTGACTGTCTCTACTTTAAGTTTCTTTCTTCTATTTTACTCTCAGAATTAATGGCCCACAGCATCATATGGAACATCTTTTGTTATGGCTGGTTCATCCCAGACATTTCTTAATTTTCATTATATCTTTCAGATTAAATGAATTTTTCTTTATGCTCAAGTAATACATACTTTGCCATGAGAAAGACAGATAACATTAAAAAAAAAAACAGTAAGAAAACAGCATACTAAGAGGAATATATAATTGGTACCTGAGGTATGGACAAGAATGAATACATGCCATTTTTCACGGACCTCACTTCTGCCATGACACAACACAGTCGAACGTGAACCTTTACTATGTGATTGTGATAAACTGAATCTAGAATCCTATAATGGTACCAGAAGACTTCAAAAGGAATAGAACCATATTCTTTTTTTTTTTTTTTTTTTTTTTGTGGAAACAGCAGTATATTACAGTGTGTCAATTTGGGGAAATTTCATAAAATACACATAAATATAAAGAAAAAGTCACAGCCGGAGAAGTGGCTCAATGCTTAAGAGTGCTTATTGTTTCTGTAGAGTACAGACTTTTGGTTCCCAGCATTGAGTGACTTGCAATTACCTGTAACTGTAGACAAAGGATTTGAGGTCCTATTCAGGCCTCTAAAGGACACTGACCTCATGCATACATAGATTCATACATATATAGAGATATAAAATAAAACATCAAAAAGAAAAATTATAATCACACTTCTAGCCCTGCACTATAATATAATCATACTTCTAGCCCTGTCACTCTAATTACCACTTCCATTTTTAAGTAGAACCTCTGATACCACATATAGAATTTTTTTCATACTCACTTTGATTGTATGGTGCATAAGCCTTTAGTTAACTTACAGCAATTGGTTCTCTTTATTGAGCAATGAAAGATAATTGCTCAATAATTAATACTTAATACTTAATTAATAGTTAAGACTTGTAATCTTAAGCACCTCAAGGTGAGAGTCTAACGGGAACTTTTGAGCATTCTTCACTCGTGGACACTGATTACTAGTGCACAGAGGAAGGACCCTGCTATGTTTACAGTAAAAGCATAACCCGGTGTACATAAAGATTTTTAGTTACTTAGGGTTCCGTGCCCTAATTATGAAGTTGCCACCCCAAAGAGAAATGGGAGGACACATGTAGAACCATATTCTTAGTCACAGTAATATGTAAGATGAGATCATGCTATAAGGGTATATGTGTGTTTCCTTGGTTCATTTCTTCAAACAATTATTACATATGGTGGGATTCTAATTTTATTTTGTACTTGGTATGGCTCTATTAGGAGGTTTTTGTCTGGACATAGTGTGATAATAAAATTATGTGATAGGAAATTTTGATTCTTACTGTCATCATATATGGTTATTATTATTTCATGAATGATATAATTTCTGTCCTTTCTGTGACCATCTTACATTCACTAGGCCCACCTTCTTTCTAAAAGTTGATTCAAATCCATCTTGAATACTCATAATCAGCAATATCATCATGACAGGCTAGGTGCTGCAGATACCTTGAAAACTGAGAAGCAAGACCTTCTTTGCAGATTAAATTGTACAGAGTATGTGACCAGCAAAGGAGCACGTATAACAATTAATTGAAGCCTTTAAAAGCACTTGAGGTAATCTATGTATGTGATGTCACTGGAAAAATGCCCAGTAAGAATTTATCAGTTTTATAATTAATTTTAATAATTTCAAGAATAGAAATAACCAAATTTTATTTGTGAAGGAGTAGTACTCTTTGGCCAAGTAAAATAATCCAGTTTTTGCCATTTCTGAGTGTCAACTATTATAATTCACTAGTCAATCATTATAAAAAGTATTGCTGTCTCTAATAGAAAAAAATATACTCTCCAAAGTTATTTCTTGAGTGATAGAGTTATGACTCCCATGTCATATTTCTTTCAAAGACCTGGGAAAAACCCATCTATAAACACAGTCAATATTTATGCTTTGACAGGCCCCAATTATAAGCATGACAGCAAAGATGACAGAATATATGTAGAAAACATCCTGAAAATAAGATCTGCTTATGATCTCTAGTATTTAATGAAATTCAACATGGAACAAATAATATTTACTACAACAGAATCAAGTAAAATTAAAGTCAATGAATTTAGACTTCAATGGCAGGTTGACACTGGCCCACAATATGAATTATGGTTTATAAAGGTGAAGTGAAAGAAAAGTTACTCAGGCTGCCCAGCAGTGAGTCTCTGCCAGGTACTATGGGGCATGAACTGGCTCTCCAAACAAGGCCCACCCTGTTGCTCCATGCCACCAACACTCAAAATTCCTGGAGAGCAAGATACTAAAAAAACCTTTAGAAGAGAACTTGAGGTAGGGCAAGAGAGTCGGAGCTTGTGCTGTCACAAAACTCAGCATGATGGTTTCTTTGGATGGATGTGTATCTGTGTAGATAGCTGAAGATGAGGTGCTTGTGTTCTTGGTCACCAGGTATGGTTCTTGAAAAATATGTATGTAACCAATGTGGCAGAATCAAAAAGAGCTGAAATCTCTACAGAAGTGAATATATGAGAACATAATTTCAAAATATAGTGAATTATTCTGTAATATCTGCTCCTTGATTCTTTTGCATCCAGCACTGGGTTAGGGGTGCTTTGTTTGTTTTTTTTTTGTTTGTTTGTTTGTTTGTTTTTTTTTTTAAAAAAAAAAGAACACACAACCTCCTTTTTGATAATTTGAAGATGCTCAAATACATTCTTGTGTGCATGTGCACATGTCCAGATGTGAAGTCATGTTGATATTGGAGACTATAGGTTGGTCGTCTTCCCCTATCACTCTCCACTTTATATTTTTAGACTCTTTAAAAGGAGCTTCTGGATTGATTAGACTGACTGGTCAATGAGCTCAGGACTCAAACTTCCTCACCTCCTGCAGAGACATCTAGTTTTCTAAGTTGGTGCTGAGGATTCACACTCAGACTCTCATGCTTGTATGGGAAGCACTTTGCTGACAGAATCCCGTTTGCCAATCCCGTTGTAACCATTCTTTTTAATTACACATAAGGCCAGGGAAGGTAATCCTAACAGCCAACCCTCTCTCTCTGTATTATCATCTGATTCTGTGAGAGGGTATTTGTAAAGCACTGAAGAATAGTGCCCAGCACTGTTTATACTTTTTAAATTTCCAAGTTATTCACAATCAAATCTGCACCTCCTGGTTACAAGGCCACCCCTGCCTTATAAGCACTAATTACAAGGACAGTAGAAGTTGAGTTTATGGTTTTGTTCCCAGCACCAGCAATTATGCTAAAGGCCAAAGTAGCACTCCAATTAGATACTTGCCAGGCTTGGAACACTCACCCCTTGCATAGAATTTCCAGTAAAATCTTGATCAGATGAGTGTTTGGGGCTTTTAACCATAAGATGCACCCTGTGTGTAGGGCTAAGACTAAGCTAAAGCTTCTAAATAAAGCATCTTGAGTGATTGCATCAGATCAGATCCTGATGGCCTTTTTGGGGTTCACAAACACTTCCTCATTAGCAACATTTTGATTTGTTGGGTGGGAAGATGCTCATAGCATTCAGGACTACAGATTTGGATGGTCTTGATGACACCAAATCTAGTCTAGGTCTGTCAATACGTGTGTTTGAAATGCTAAAATAAACTTGATTCCCATCCGTAAGGTAAATCTGTCCATGTTAAGAGCATCCTGTGTTTCTGTATGGTAAATCTGTTCATGTTGCCAGCACAGTGCAGCATTTGGTTCTGCACAGCACCCCAGTCTCTGTCAGAGGTTTGTGGACCTAGTGTCTGTGTGGAACCGAGGTCTCTGTATGTAAACTCTGAGTGGTGTCACATCACTCTGTATGTAAATTCTGGTTCTGAAAAAATGGCCTTGGGTATGTATCCATTGCTGGGATGAGGATAAGCTAGACATCTCAGGGCCATGGGCACACTGGACCCCAATCAAGAGTGGACATGGGCTTGGAGAGCCAAAGGCACCCCACCAATCTAATTCCTTTTGTCTCTTCCTGACAGAGAGGAATAAGATGAGTTTATTTTGTGTGTGTGTGTATGAGTACCACTTTCTGGTTGTTTCCCATTTCTGACTGATAAGAGTGAAAAAGTCACCGGGCTACCGGACATGGTGGGACACTCCTTTAATCCCAGCACTCAGAAGGCAGAGGTAGGCAGATTTCTGAGTTCAAGGCCAGTCTGGTCTACAAAGTGCATTTCAGGACAGTCAGGGATATACAGAGAAACACTGTCTTGGAAATACAAAAAAAAAAAAAAAAAAAAAAAAGAGTGGAAAAGTCAAATTTGTATTTTTTTTGTGTTATACTTGTGTTTCTCATTACTGGGTGACTTTGACAGATGTATTAACATGAGACAGGCACCTTCAATCCCATTAGAATTATTTACTGACTGACCCCCAGAAGAACTCTTTGACTTGAGATGGGTCCAAGGGAATGGAAAAGACATTTTCAAACACAAATTTAACCATCCAGACCAAATACCTTATATGTTGGTTTTGACATTCCTCATGGAACACTTGGCTTCCTGGCTTAATCCTTTACAACACCTAGAAGTTCTTGCCTTGGTTAGCAAAAAGACCAAGGATACAAAGGAAGAGATTCCAGATCATCTATCTCCTCTGCACCATCCCTCTACTCAGCAACAACAAGGCAGATGAAAGAGCCTGAAGGGTAGCCCTTGAAAGTGGATCCCTCATGCCCTTGTTTGCAGACCTGAGAGAACACATGCTCCCTGACCAGTATACAGAAGATGTGATCTGGGCCAGAAATCATAAGAAGGACAACATAAAAAAAAAAAAAAAAAAAAAGTGAACTAGTTGTACCAGAGAAAATGTATCTACAAATTCTGAAAAAGATCCATAGATTTTCATACATGGGTACCCAAACAATACAGGACTTAATCTGCCTGTTTCACATCAGAATTAAAGGTGCCAATTTGAAACTAGCTGAAATTGTTAAGAACTTTAAACCCTATCAATTGACAATTGTGTTTACCATCGAGAATAACGCCAGTACTTGATACCAAACACTAAGCCAGAGCCTATTGGTAAAGGAACAACATGAAGGTAAAACCAGAAAAACTCAGATATAGACATTGCCTGTCTCAGGAGACTTCTCATAGAGTAGCAATTAATTAATTAATTAAAAAAACTACTAGAAGAAATTCTTACCAAGCTATGATAGTTTATTTTATTTTATTTTATTTTATTTTATTTTATTTTTTTATTGGGTGTTTTATTTATTTGCATTTCCAATGCTATCCCCCTTCCTGGTTTCCTCCTGAAAACTCCCTATCCCACTCCCTCCCCCTTTTTCTCTGAGGGTGATCCAAACTGCACTCCTACCTACCTCACCACCCTAGCATTCCCCTATGCTGGGGCATTAAGCCTTTGTAGGACAATTGACCTCCCATCACATTGATGACAGATAAGGCCATCCTCTGCTACATATGCAGCTGGAGCCATGGGTCCCTCCATGTGTATATTTTAGTTGGTGGTTTAGTCACTGGGAGCTCTGGGGTAGGGGTGGTCCGGTTGGTTGATAGTCTTGTTTTTCCTATAGGGTTGCAAACACCTTCAGCTCCTTCAGTCCTTCCCCTAATTCCTCCATTGAGGTCCCTGTGCTCAGTCTAATAGTTGGCTGCAAGCACCTGCATCTGTATTTGTTAGGCTCTGGCCGAGCCTCTGAGGAGACATCCATATCAGGCTCCTATCAGCAAGCATTTCTTAACATCAGCAATAGTGATTGGTTTTGGTGGTTGCATATGGGATGGATCCCTAGTTGGACCATTCTCTGGATGTCTTCTCCTTCGGACTCTGCTCAAAATTTTTGTACCCGTATTTCCTTTAGACAGGAACAATTCTGAGTTAAAATTTTGAGAAGGGTGGGTGGCACCATCCCTAAACCAGGGGCTGTCATTAGCTCTGGATATGTGTTGGTGCCTCCCACCCCCACTAACCACTCCTCCTCCAGCAGGAATACCAGAGTGCCGCCCACCGTTGCAGGACCGCCCACTGTCGCAGGACCGCCCACTGTCACAGGACCGCCCACCGTCGCAGGACCGCCCACCGTCGCAGGACCGCCCACCGTCGCAGGACCGCCCACCGTTGCTGGACCGCCGCCGCTGGACCGCCCCCCATCATCGCGAGAACGCTGTGGCAACTTCAGAGGACTCGGGGGCATGCTGGGAATTCTTCTTTGTATTTAAGCCAGTTCCAACAATAAAAATANGGGCCTTGATCAGAAAGCCTTTGTCAGGGCCCCATGTTTCCCTTTGCAGCCCTGTTCTTTTTTCAGGAGTTCCCCGTGGTGCTCCGGTTCGGATCCACAGTGGTTCTGCAGGCAGAACCGCACAGATATGGTCACTACTGTTTTTCTTTCACCTTTGTTGGGTATTTCACTAATGCCATCCTCTTGCTTTCCTGGTGTTTGGTACGTTCTGTTGGCTACTACCCTTTCCCCATCTGCATTGCTATGCATCTCTGTTCAATTTCTTGATTATCTATGCATCTCCCACTTCTCCCATACCTGATCCAGCTCCCCCCCCCATATTTTCCTTTCTCCCTCCTCTCTTCCACTAAAGGGCCTCTCACCTACTAACTCCCATGATTATTTTTTTCCTACTTCTAAGTAGGACTGAAGTATCCACACTTTGATCTTCCTTCTTCTTGAGCTTCATTTAGTCTGTAGGATGTATCATGGGTATTCCATGATTTTATCCTAATGTCCATTTATCAGTGAGTAAATATCATATATGTTCTTTTGTGACTGTGTTACTTCACTTAGGATGATATCTTCTGCTTCCATCCATTTGCCTGCTAATTTCATGAAGTCATTGCTTTAAATGGCTGAGTAGTACTCCATTGTGTAAATATACCAAATTTTCTGTATCTATTCCTCTGTTGAGGGACATCTGGGTTCTTTCTAGTTTCTGGCTATTGTAAGTAAGGCTGCTATGAAAAAAGTGCAATATGTGCTCTTGGTATATGTTGGAGTAACTTTTGGGTATATGCCGAGAAGTGGTATAGCTGGATCCTCAGGTAGTACTGTGTCCAATTTTATGAGGAACTGACAGACTGATTTTCGGAGTGGTGGTACCAGCTTGCAATCCCACCAGCAATAGGATTTTCCACATCCATGCCCTTATCTGCTGTCACTTAAGTTTTTGTTCTCAGCCTTTATGACTGGTGTGAGGTGGATCTCAGGGTCGTTTAGATTTGAATTTCCCTGATCACTAAGGGTGTTGAACATTTTTCAGGTGTTTCTCAGCCATTCAAGATTTCTCAGTTGAAATTCTTTGTTTATCTCTGTACCACACTTATTAATAGTGTCATTTGTTTCACTGGTGTCTAAATTCTTGAGTTCTTTATATATAATGGATCTTATTCTATTGGGTGTAGGATTGGTAAAGATCTTTTCCCAACCTGTAGGTTGCTGTTTTGTCCTTATGACCATATCCTTCACCTTACAGAAGCTTTTCAATTTTATGAGATCCCATATTTCTAAAGTGGATCATAGAGCCTGGGATTTGGTGTTCTGTTCAGGAAATTATCCCCTGTGCCACTGTGTTTGAGGCTCTTTCCTAATATCTCTTCTAATAGATCCAGTGTATCTGGTATTATGTGGAGGTCTTTGATATACTTGGACTTGAGCTTTGTAAAAGGAGATAAGAATGGATCAATTCTCATTCTCCTACATGCTGACCTCAACTTAAGCCATCTCCATTTATTAAATAAGCTGTCTTTTATCCACTGGATTGTTTTAGCTTCTTTGTCAAAGATCAAGTGACCATAGGTGTGTGGGTTCATTTCTTGGTTTTCAATTCTATTCCATTGATCTACATTCCTGCCTCTGTACCAATACAATGTGTTTTTGTCACTATTACTCTGTAGTAGAGCTTGAGGTCAGGGATGCAGATTCCACCAGAAGTTCTCTTATTATTGATTTTGTTTTTTGTTTTTTGTTTTTTTTTTGTCCCAAATGATTTTGAGTATTGCTCTTTCTCTCTTTGTGAAGAATTCAGTTGGAATTTGATGGGGATTGAATTGAATATGTAGATTGCTTTTGGTAAGATGGCTATTTTTACTATGTTAATCCTGCTGATCCAGGAGCATGGGAGATATTTCAATCTTCTGAGGTATACTTCAGTTTCTTTCTTTAAAGACTTGATGTTCTTGGTGTATAGATCTTTCACTTGCTTGGTTAGAGTCATACCAAGGTATTTTATATTACATGTGACTATTGTGAAGGGTGTTGTTTCCCTAATTTCTTTTTTTTTTCTTTTTATATCATTTTTTTCTTTTTTTAAAATTTATTGTTATTTTCTTTATTTACATTTCAAATGCTATCCCGAAAGTTCCCTATACCCCCACACCCCTGCTCCNCTACCCACCCACTCCTACTACTTGGCCTTGGCCTTCCCCTGTGCTAGGTCATATAAAGTTTATAAGACCAAGGGGCCTCTCTTCCCAATGATGGCCGATTAGGCCATCTTCTGCTACATATGCAGCTAGACTCAAGCTCAGGGGGTACTGGTTAGTTCATATTGTTGCACCTACAGGGTTGCAGCCCCCTACAACTCCTTGGGTACTTTCTCTAGCTCCTCCATTGGGGGCCCTGTGTTCCATCCAATAGCTGACTGTGAGCCTCCACACTTCTGTGTTTGCCAGGCACTGGCATAGCTTCACAAGAGGCCGCTATATCAGGGTCCCTTCAGCAGAATCTTGCTGGCATGAGCATTAGTATCTAGGTTTGGTGGCTGATGATGCGATGGATTCACGGATGTTTCCCTAATTTCTTACTCATCCCTTTTATCCTTTAAGTAAAGGAAGACTACTGATTTGTTTGAGTTAACTTTATATCCAACTACTTTGATGAACTTGTTTTTCAGCTGAAGGAGTTCTATGGTGGAATATTTGGTGTCACATAATTATACTGTAATATCATCTGCAAATAGTGAAGCTTTGACTTCTTCCTTTCAAATTTGTATCCCTTTACCCTCCTTTTGTTGTTTAATTGCTCTGGCTAGCACTTCGAATACTATATTGTATACATAGGGATAGAGGGGGCACCTATTTAGTGCCAGATTTTATTGGAATTGCTTCAAGTTTCTCTCCATTTAGTTTGATGTTGGCTACTGATTTTTCTGTATGTTGCTTTTTATATATCTAGGTATGTACTTTGAATTCCTGTTCTTTCCAAGACTTTTAACATGAAAAGGTGTTGAATGTTGTCAAATGTTTTCTTAGCATCTTATGAAATGATCATATTTTTTTTTTCATGAAGTTCATTTACATAGTGGATTACATCAATCAATTTCCATATATTAACCATCCCTGCATGCCTGGGATGAAGCCTACTTGATTATAGTGAATGATGGTTATAATGGGTTCTTAGATTCAGTTTGTGAGAATTTTATTGAGCATTTTTGCATCAATATTCACGAGGGAAATTGGTCTGATGTTCTCTTTTTTTGTTGAGTCTTTGTGTGCCTTTGTTATCAGTGTAAATGTGACTTCATACAACAAATTGGATAGAGTTCCTTATGCTTTTATTTTGTGGAATTGTTTGAAATGTATTGGTATTAGGTCCTCTTTGATAGTCTGATAGAATTTTGCAGTAAAAAGCCATCCTGTCCTCAGCCTTTTCTGGTTGGGTGACTGCTTCTATTTCATTAGGGGTTATGGAACTGTTTAGATTATTTATCTGATCCTGATATATCTTTATTACCTAGTATTTGTCTACAAAATTATCTACTTCATTCAGATTTTCCAGTTGTGAAGTAGCATCTGGTAGGTTTTGTTTGTTTGTTTTTTTAATTTCTTCAGTTTCTGTTGTCTAGTCTTCCTTTTCATTCCTGATTTTGTTGATTTAGATACTGTCTCTGTGCCCTCTGTTTAGTCTACCTAAGTTTTTATCTATCTTGTTTATTTACTCAAAGAAACACCTGTATTTGATGATTCATTACATACTTTCCTTTGTTTTCCCTTGGTCAATTTCAGCCATGAGTTTTGTTATTTCATGCCATCTATTCCTCTTGGATATATTTGATTCTTTTTCTTCTAGAGCTTTCAGATGTGATATTAAGCTGCTAGTGTTTGCTCTCTCCAATTTTTTTATGGAGACACTCAGAGCTGTCAGTTTTCTTCTTAGCATTGCTTTCATTGTGTCCCATACGGTTGGGTTTCTTTTTGTGCCTTCATTTTTATTAAATTCTTAAATGTCTTTAGTTTATCTCTTTATTTCATCCATGCCCAAATTATTATAAAATAACGAGATGTTCAGCTTCCTTTTGTATGTTAACTTTCTATTGTTTTTGCTGTTATTGAAGATCATCCTTAGTCTGTGGTGATCTGATAAAATACCTGGGGTTATTTCAATCTTCTTTTACCAGTTGAAGCCTGTTTTGCAACTGATTTTATGGTCAGTTTTGCAGAAGGTACCATGAGATGCTGAGAAAAAGTTATATTCTTTTGTTTTATGATGAAATGTTGTCTTAGTCAGGGTTTCTATTCCTGCACAAACATCATTACCAAGAAGCAAGTTGGGGAAGAAAGGGTTTATTTGGCTTACATTTCCATAGTGCTGTTGATCACCAAAGGATGCAGGACTGGAACTCAAGCAGGTCAGAAAGCAGGAGCTGATGCAGAGGCCATGGAGGGATGTTCTTTACTGGCTTGCCTCCCCTGGCTTGCTCAGCCTGCTCTCTTATAGAACCCAAGACTACCAGCCCAAAGATGGCACCACCCACAAGGGGCCTCTCCCCCTTGATCACTAATTGAGAAAATGCTCCACAGCTGGATCTCATGGGGGCATTTCCCCATCTAAAGCTCCTTTCTCTGTGATAACTCCAGCTGTGTCAAGTTGACACAAAACTATCCAGTACAAATGTTCTTCAGATATCTGTTAAAACCATTTGGTTCATAATTTCTTTAAGTTTCACTGGGTCTCTGTTTAGTTTCTTTTTCCATGATCTGTCCATTGATGAGAGTGGGTGTTGAAATCTTCCACTATTATTGTGTGAGGTTCAATGTGCACTTTGTGTTTTAGAAAATTTTGTATAATGAATATGGGTGCCCTAGCATTTGGAGCATTGATATTCAGAATTGAGAATTTATCTTGGTAGATTTTTTCTTTGATGTGTATGAAATATCCTTCCTCATCTTTTTTGATAACTTTTAGTTGAAAATTCATTTTCTTCAACATTAAAATGTCTACTCCAGCTTGATTCTTGGGACCATGTGCACTGAGTATTTTTTCTGACCTTTTCTCTGAGGAAAATGTCTGTCTTTATCACTGAGGTAAGTTTCCTATATGCAGCAAAATGTTGGGTCCTGTTTATATATCCAGTCTGTTAGGCTATGTCATTTTATTGGGAACCTGAGTCCACTGATGTTAAGAGAAATTAAGGAACAGTGATTGTTGTTTCCTGTTATTTTTGTTGTTAGAAGTGTAATTAAGTTTATTTGGCTATCTTTTGGGTTTGTTGTGAGATTAATTTCTTGCTTTTTCTTCGAGTACTTTCCCCTTTTGTGTTGTAGTTTTCCCTCTATTAACCTTCATAGGGCTGGAATTGTAGAAAGACATTGTTTAAATTTGGTTTTGTCATGGAACATCTTGTTTTCACCATATATGGTAATTGAGAGAGTTTTGCTGTGTATAGTAGCCTGGGCAGGCACTTTTGTTCTCTTAGGATCTGTATGACATTTGCCCAGGATCTTCTGGTTTTTACTTTCTGTGGTGAGAAATCTGGTGTAATTCTATAGGTCTGCCTTTATATATTATTTAACTTTTTCCCTTACTGCTTTTAATATTCTTTCTATTGTTCATTTGGTGTTTTGATTATTATGTGATCAGAGAAATTTCTTTTTTGGTTTAATCTCTTTGAGGTTCTTGGACATTTATGGACATCTCTTTCTTTAGGTTATGGAAGTTTTCTTCTAAAGTTTTGTTGGAGATATTTATTGACCTTTAAGTTGGGAATCTTCTCTTTCTTCTATGACTATTATTCTTATGTTTAGTCTTTTCATTGTGTCCAGGATTCCTGGATGTTTTCAGTTAGGAGCTTTTTGCATGTTGCATTTTCTTTGACTGCTGTGTCTTCAATGTTTTCTATGGTATCTTCTATGCCTGGTATTCTCCCTGCATCTCTTGTATTCTGTTGATGATGCTTGTATCTATAACTCCTGATATCTTTCCAAAGTTTTCTATCACCAGGTTTGTCTTCCTTTGTGATTTCTTTATTGACTATATTTCCACTTTTAGGTCCTGGATGGTTTTGTTCAATTCCTTTACCTGTTTGGTACTGTTTTGTTTTAATACTTTAAGGGACTTATGTGTTTTCTCTTTAAGACCTTCTATCTGTTTACCTGTGTTCTTCTGTATGTCTTTAAGGGACTTATTTATGTCCTTCTTAAAGTCCTCTACCATCATCATGAAATGCCTTTTTAAATAGAATCTTGCTTTTCAGGTTTGTTGGGGTATTTATACATGGCTTGCTCTGATGGGAGCACTGGCTTCCGATAATGTCAAATAGCCTTGATTTCTGTTGCTCATGGTCTTGCACTTGATTCTTTCAATCTTGTTATCTCTGTTTTTTGCTGGTTTTGTTGTCTCTGACTGGAGCTTTTCCCTCCTGTGTGTATGTGAGCCTGTTTTCTTAGGTGTGTCAACAATCCAGGGAGACAATCTCTCTCAGGCTGGGCAGTATTGGGGTGAGGTTAGCTGCGATCTTAGTTGTATGAGCACTCCAGGGAGTCCTGTTCTCTCTGGTTCAGATTAAGGTGTAAATGTTTATGGAATGGGTTCAGCTTCAGGATGCAGATGGCTTATAGTGTCAGACAATGGACCTGCTTTTGTTTCCCAGGTAAGCCAGTGATATCCAATTTCTGGAGATTGATTGGAAACTTAATTTTGCTTACAGACCCCAGAGTTCAGAACAGGTAGAGCGGATGAATAGAATGCTAAAAGTGACATTAGTTGAATTGACCTTGGAGACTGTGACTGGTAATTCTTATCCTCTTTACCCTTTACAAAGTATGGAAGTCCACATGTTAGATGGGACTGACCCCTTTTGAAATTATGTTTGGTACATACATACATACACACACACACACACACACACACACACACACACACACACACACCATTATTCCCAACCTAGAAGCAGAGCTTATTGTAGAAGCAAATGATTGCCACTTATTAGATGATCTCGAGAGTATACAGTGAGTACATAGACACATTTGGCCTAAACTTCATGCTCTCTGTGAAACAGGTTCACCTCTGGAGCCCCACATATCTCCAGCCTGGAGAATGGGTACTGGTCAAGAGATACTTCAAATGGACCAGGCAGCAGAAACAAAAACCACTGAAAGACTATCAAGCACCATTCCAATACTCTCAAGCTCAAGTTACAGCAATCCTGATAAGCCTCCTGTATGCATGTACTACAGAACCCAACCTCCACCATCCCCTCAATCTTATCTGGGTCCAAATCAATGCAGACACATAGAATACTGTCATTTCCTCTTCCTGGGCTATGCTTCCAGATACCTGGCTCCCTGGTCTCCATGTCTACCTCTGTGATTTGGTGGGCAAAGAATGGGACACCCCCTCTGTAGAGCAAATTAACAAGTGTACCTGACACGTTACAGCTGCAAAACTCATTTGGTGTTTTGGGAGACTAAACACCAAGCTTTTTATATTGGCCTAGAATATTCTCAGAGTTATAACCCATTCAACAAATGTGGTGAACCTGAGCTCTTCTGTGCAGCCTGGGGATGAGAACCCACTCTTTGGAAACACTGGAAGCCAACTAATAAAGATGCCACCACCATTATTAGGCTCAATACCCAGCAAAAATCTTAAATGGGCTACCTCAAAGATTTGTAGACTGAGACTTTATATTACTGGTAAGAATCCTAGAGTCCTGGTCACCTTTGGACTCTATGTTCAAGCATACCCAATTGCTCTCAGCAGTAAAGTCCTACTAGCTAAACCTCCACCCGCACCACCTCTGTGGACCTAGACACCAATCTTATTCCAGGGCCCATGCCCATCTTCCCCTAGTAAACCACAAACTCAGGCCACCAGGACAACATAAAGACTGAGTAATGAGAGCCTTTCCTGCTCTTGAATATGATGGTCAAGTCTTTTCAGGTCACCAGTGCCTCCAGATCTAATTTAACTGAATTATGCCGGCTGTGCCAAGAGATAAGACCATCCTGCTTAGAGGATATAGCCCTGATTGTAACTGTGCTTATGATGGGGGAGGGGAGAGTGCTAACTCTTATGACTCCACACAGGGATAGGAGATTGCAGGATATGATGTTCAGAGATAGGGGCATTTTCTCCATGTCTCTTCAATGGAAAATCTGCAACCCATTTTGAAAAACAATTTGGCACTTCCTCAAGAGATGAGCTATGGGGCAGCAAGATGACTCAGCAGGTAAGTGAATCTGTTTTATTACCAGTGCTAGACAGTGATGTTGGGTGCAAATGGAAAAAAAATCCAAGTATCCCCCAAAAGGGGAGGCTCACTGACTTGGTCCATTTGAAAATCCAGCCTCAGCTCAAGTTGGACTCTAGGAGGATTTTTGGTGTCTAAATTAATGGGCAGCATTCCTGAAGAACCTGTGCAACAGGTTTCTGCTTGCCAGACTTGCCAGAAATGACCAGTTCCCACAAGACATGCCTGAGGATGCATCACACAGTCTAAAGCTAACTTCCAGGCTCCTCAGCCCCTGTTATGTCTTGTACGTATTATTCATTTCGAAGACCACAGTAGCATCCTGGCCCATTGGTTTATTTTAACTCCTCTTCTACCCTAGCTGTATGGCTATTCAAAATTAGAAAACTAGTCATCACACACACACACACACACACACACACACACACACACACACACACACCTAGCTTCTGCCTCTTTTCTTCTCTTCATCATCTCTCTACTATTCTCTCTCATATTTCCTTGCCAGTCTCCTACGCCTTCTGGAGAGACAGCACAGGCCCTGGCCAGTCTTATCTGCTTCTTTTGTTCTCTGCTCTGGCAAGTTCCTCTGTCTCTGTCTGTTCTCTCTCTTATATCAACAATCAGTAAAATTACACTCCCCATTATGGAGCAGCTATTTCCATATATTCTTCATTGTGCCCTTCCTTATAGAGGAGAGAAACAAAGTTCTGAAATTGGTTGTTTCTCTTCCACAGGATAACAAGGTACATTTGTACTCCAACAGCAGCTTAACATGCCTAAGTGAATAAATACACTAAAATTCATTCCAAACCAAAATAAAGCACATGTGATTTGCAATCATGCACATGAATTTCATTAGTAGTCTTATTCACAAACATCAGAAAATGGAGACAGTCTAGTGTCCATGGATAGACAAAGAGGCAAGCAAAGTGGGGAATATCCAGAAAATGCTTTGGCAATAGAAAGGAAAAAAAAAATCCTGATAACATGGATGAATGGGAAACATTATTTAATGGGAGAAAGACAATATAATGAAGCAACATGTGTTATGGTTCATTCATATGAGAGTTCCAGCTAGGCAAATTTAGAGACAGAAGGAGAGTAGTGGTCTGGAGGGTTTTGGAATGGAGACTTCGAGTTGTCAAGAAAGTGTGAAAGCAACATGAACCAGAACAACATATTTTTTTTTCTTTTAACACAATGAAAACATTTGACAGAAATTTATTTCTGTCAAATTTTTCCTTACAGTTACATAAAGCTGACTAACCCAGAGGGTGTAGATAGAGCACAGTCAGAATTTATGTCAGCCAGGGAAGATTTACAGGGCCAGAGTGTATACAGTTTCCTGAGCCCACATTCCACCCCCAACCACTCCCATCAATTTAATCAAGGGCTAATCACACTAACACACTTCTCATCCAAACCTTAGGGTATTACAACATTTAACCAGGGTTTTTATTCTGGGAAGCCTGCCTTTGTTAACTTCCTCTGTGTCTTTGAGATGCAAATACACTGTTAAAAGCCTCTTATCCTTTTCACAATCAAGATTTTTTTCTTACGAACACTCTGACCCAGTTATACAATTCCTGGACATATACCCAAAAGATTTTCCAGCATATAACAAGAACACATGCTCCACAGTGTTCATAGCAGCCTTATTTATAATAGCCAGAAGCTGGAAAGAACCCAGATGTCCTTTAACAGATCAATGGATACAGGTAATGTGGTATATTTACAAAATGGAGTACTACTCAGCTATTAAAAACAATGAATTCATGAAGTTATTAGGTACCACAGACCACCACATTCGGGTATGGGGGTCCCTGGGACAAAGGTTTTTGAAGGCTAGGTGGGTAAGGATTCAGTGGTGACAAACAGAAACAAACACAGAAGCAGTTTTAAACTAAGTGTATTTTGCAGCTCTCAATCAAGGGTTTTTATACATAAACAATTATTACAACCCTGAGAAGATGTATTCAATGAAACAATCACAGATAGGAAAGATATCATCGTAGCCATCTGGCACAGTCAAGCACAAAAATCATCAAAGGCTAGTGGCATAATTCCAAGAACAGGTTAATAAATTTTTATTGTCAGTTATTATTTGACATCTAGTACCTGTTCTTTTTGTCAGTCTTCAAAACATAAATTTAAACTATTTTAATTATTTTTATTTAAAGCTTTCTAAAACAATATACCAAAGCACACTTCTGATGACATACATGTAGCCATAAGAAGTTTTATTGTTGAAAAAGTTTTTAATCTATCAATGCTCTCTTGTAAATGATTTATAAAGTGAAGCACTAGTTTCCCAGGAGATAAGATTATGGCTAGTGCCCCCATCTCAAGGAATGGTCTCATACTCATTATTCTCTCTTAAGACCTTAGCCTGTGCCATCAGGAACATCTCATGAATATGAAAAAGAATAAAAGAAGATAAAACAGATAAACTGTCATGAGAACTACAACTCAATATTTTGCTCCAGGCAAGAGTTCCACAAATGGTTCCAGGAGGCCTCCTTCCTTAGAAGTTCTCACCTCTGTCTGTGGAACTTGTCACACAGATACTATTGGGGTTGCTGTGGCACTTAGGCAAATGTTTGGAACTAGAAAATATCAACCTGTGTGAGGTAACCCAATCAAAAAAGAACACACATGGTATGCATTCACTGATAAGTTGATATTAGCCCAGAAGCTCCTAATACACAAGATACAAGTCACAGACTACATGAAGCCAAGAAGAAGGAAGACCAACGTGTGGGTGCTTCTATCCTTCTTAGAAAGGGGAACAAAATACAGGAGCAAATATAGAGACAAAGTGTAAAGCAGAGACTGAAGAAAAAGCCATCCAGAGACTGTCCTATCTGGTGATACATCACATATACACTTATTCAGATACTATTGTGGATGCCAAGAAATGCTTGCTGAAAGGATCCTGATATTGCTCTCTCCTGAGAGAACCTGAAAGAGCCTTACAAATACAGAAGTAGATGTTCTCAGCCAACCATTGGACTGAGCACAGGATCCCCAATGAAGGAGTTAGAGGAAGGACAGAAGGAACTGAAGAGGTTTGAAACGCCACAGGAAGAACAATGATATCAACCAACCAGACCCCCACCCTTGAGCTCCCAGGAACTAAGCCACAAACCAAGGAGAGCACAAGGATCCAGCAGCAAATGTAGCAGAGGATGGCCTTATCAGGCATCAATGGGAGGAGAGGTCCTTGGTCCTGTGAAGGCTCAAAAGATGCCCCAGTGTAGGGGAATGGAGGGCAGGGAGGTGGGAGTAGGTGGGTGGGTGGAGTAATTCCCCTATAGAAACAGGAAAAGGGGTTGGAATAGGGGGTTTCTAGGAGGGGGAAACCAGGAAAGGGAATAATATTTGAAATGTAAATAAAGAAAATATATAATAAAAAAGGGGGGGAGGAATTGTTACCATCAGGCCTACTTCAGTTTGGAGTGGGAGTTTAGGCCATTTTGAGTGCAGAGGCCTCTCTCCGAGTCACAGGACAGTAGAAGTTTATCCTGAGAACACATTTAACTCTGAAGATCAAAATTAAAAGAATCTCAGGTAAATGTGCACAATTGCACATCATTAGCTTAAAGAGTTGAAAGCAATAAGCCAAGTTCAGAAAGACAAATGCTGCATGCTCTCTCTCATATGCAGAATAATGATATGTCCGCAGTCTCCTTCACATACATAAAAATGTCCTGGCCTTCCTGCCAGATAGCCTGCTTTCATAAAGGATCTCTGTTGATGTAACCTGTGACAGTATCCATATTAACAGGAAGGTGGGGAGAAGGGGGCTTTGAATTTAAATTGTATCTAACTAAAAGTATAACAATAAATAATGTTTTAAGCATAAAAAACTAAAAACCTACATAAGTAGAAGAATATTTATATTAACTTTTTAGAATGAAAACAGAACCACAAATAAAGACAAGCCCTAAACAAAGCAGCAAACCAAACAAATCAAAGGTCCCATCCTGGACAGCGATTGAGCATCACTGGGGTTGAGCAATGTGGGTCAGAGGTTAAGGGCTCTTCATCCTGGAGAGCACTTCAGTTTGGTTCTTAGCACCCATGTCAGGGAGCTAAAACCACCTGTATGCCCAGTTCCAAGGAATCTGATTATTTCCTCTGTCCTCCTTTGGCTCCCTCCCACTCATGGATTAGCTCTTCAAACCATACACATAAAAATAAAAATCAGTCTTTATAAGCAATCTAAGATAGTAGAGCCATGGGGAAAGCAAGTGGGCTATTAGTAGCATGTCTTTGAAGGGGGACCTGGGATCTCCACATCCCTCGTCTCACTTCTGCTACACAAATATTGTTTAAAAAATAACTTTCTTTTTCATATTGTCCCTTGATGAGGTCACATGTCAATATGAACTCCAAAACAAACAGATTTGTTGCCTGAAATCACTGAAATTTTAAGCCCAGATAAACACATCTTCCTTGTTATAACATAAGGAGAAATAGAGAGATGGTAATTTGGCCCAGCACTGGTAAAGGAGGATGTGTCTGTAATTTTATTCTTGATATTCTACATGTTTACAAACCTCATCCCTGACATATAGACTGCATGGAGCAGAGAAGAGCATCCCAGTAGAGAGCAGCCTATGCTCAGAGAACCTCACTTGAAACATGGTTCACCTTTTTAGTTCCACATCACTTTTCCCTGAGCAAATTGTCAAGACAAATATATGGTTAAGAAGGACATCTTGCATCCACTGCTGAAGTTGGGGATCATTTAATTTGAATATAGAGGTAGAAATAGGAAACAGAGTAGTAAGTAGGGTCCTTATGAGGCAGATCTGTTTATTTAACTTATAGATCAAAATGGGAAAGAGTGTATTTTAATAGTTGTGGCAATATTGTCAGAATGAATAGAAATGTTGCAGAAAAGGGATCCTGTAATGACGAGGATGAACTTAAAGGAATGCCAATGTGAAGTTGAGTAATACCCCTTGAGAAATGCTGGTAAAACCACTGTCCAAAATCCCTCCACCATCAGAAGATTTTGTCTTAGATGCTACAGTACATTGTTTGTATTACTTAGTGTCATGTTTGTCCTCTGCATCTGAATGTGCTTCTTGTAATGATAGGACCACAAAAGGATGCACTTCAACTTTTCAGAGATTGATACCAGAAATCTCTCCTTGTAAAAACTAAGAGCACTTTTGTCTTCAAATTAGGTTAGAATGTAATTTCTTATTCTTTAAGAATGCCACACATTATGTCTTTGTTAGTTTTTCATTACCTTGAAGAAGAATCTTCAATAGAGAAATGCCTCCAGCAGATTGTCCTATAGGCAAGTCTGTGGAGATTTGTCCTAATGCTTGATATAGGATGTCCCAGCCTACTCTTGGCAGTGTCATCCTTGGGCAAGTGGTCCTGGATTTTCCAACAAATCATGTTGACAGCCAGAAAGTCAGGATACATTCCGTTATTGTCTCTACTATAGCTCCTGACTCTAGGCCATTGACTTGGGTCACTGCCTTATCTTCTGATGAAAACTGCTATGTCTAAACCAAATATGTCATCTTCTCTCCTAATTTCTTTTGGTCATAGTATTTATTCTAGCAAAAGAGAGTACATTAAAATGGAAATTGGAATTAAGTTTATGGAATATTGCTTAGATAGACCAGAACATGTTCTTTTGGGGAGGATTGCAGAATGCATTTGGCACTTTGTTTTGGAAAAGCCATTATCTGTTCAGAGTCTACTGGGCTATTTTCATGAGTCTGAAACATGATATTGAAATGATGGAGATCTGCCTTAAGACTAAGATGGAAGAATAGATTCTGTCAGGATTGTTCATGTGATATTTTGTAGTAACAATCTCTGGAGGTAAAACTTGTGTTTCTCTGAAATAGCAGATGCTAGAAGTTGGTGATTCGGGACCATCTGTGACTAATAAAAGGCCGGCATCATTGATGCAAAATCTTTTTGTGGGAAGTCTTTACTTAGGGTTAGCACATCAGGCAATAGGTCAGAGGGACCAAAGGTACATTTCCAGCTGGCACAAGGCCTGGTAATATATAAGAATCTTCCAAACACTATTGGTTTTGGTGGTATGAAACTGCAGTAATGAAAAGTTCATAGAAACAAGCTGAAGTATGACATCATGAGAGGCAAAGAGAGGCCATTATTGAAGATATAACATCAGTTAAAGTAGAAACTCCAGTGTTGGAGGAATCATTGGGAGATAAAGAGATAAAGAGAGGAATATGTTTTGGTATATGTATGGTGAGGTATGAGAGAAGGGAATGCATCCATAGAACCATGCTTAGGCATCCCTTCCCCCTGAGGGACCAGCTACACAGTGGTATAGTATACAGTAGAGTTTATTCAAGGCTTAAAGGCATGAGTAGGGAGTCAAGAGGGTAGTAAAGGCAGAGAAAGGGAGAGAGAAAGAGAAAAAGAGAGAGAGAGAGAGAGAGAGAGAGAGAGAGAGAGAGAGAGAGAGAGAGAGATTGGAGTAGAAGCCAGCCATGAACACATTGAGAGAGAGGGGGTAAGTGAATGGGGAAACAGTGGGGAAGGTGCAAGGGGACAGGGCAGGAGCAAGAGAGCAAGAGCAAGTGCAATAGAAAGTGGAGAGGGCAAGCAGACATTTTACAGTGAGTTAGGCATACCTGGCTGTTGCCAAGTAACTGGGGCAGAGCATATTTGACTTTTGCCAGGTAATTTTCTCTTTTTTTCTTTTTCTCTTTTCAAATTTTATTAGTTATTTACTTCATTTACATTTCAAATGCTATCCCCAAAGTCCCCTATACCCTCCTCCCTGCTCCCCTACCCACACACTCTCCCTTCTTGTCCCTGGTGTTCCCCTGTACTGGGGCATATAAAGTTTGCAAGACCAAGGTTGCCAGGTAATCTTGAGATGGGGCTTAGACAAAAAGCTAAGACAAAGACTGTAGGGTCATGGTCACAAAAAAGAGTCCAGGATTTGATTATGGTAAGGGTTTCATGCTTTTAGAGATTGCAGGATTCTGCACATCAGTCAAGGTAAGTAGCAGCGATGGGGCAGAGTTGGCCTGAGTCTAGGAGAAGCACTACCTGTATTACAGATTGCAGAGCCAGAGAAGTGAAGCAGGTGAGGCCCACTGTGGGCAACATCTAGGCAAGTGGCCCTGGGTTGTGCAAAGAAACAAGGAGAGCAAGCCAAGATGGGTAAGCTTACATTGCGAATTCCTGAATAGACTTTACTTTCTCTCCTGCCTTGAGTTCCTGAATTGTTTTTCCCTGATGATCTATTGTGACCTGGAAACCAAATAAACCCTGCCTTCCTGAGTTATTTTTGATCTTGGCATTTGTCACAGCAGCAGAAAGCAAACTAATATACATATAAAACTAATTTTGGTCACACCCCTTCCAATTCCTATCTTTCTCCCATGTATTCCCCCAACTTCATGTTATTTATTTATTTATTTATTTATTTATTTATTTATTTATTATTTATCCTAAATTGAGTCTACTTAGTGATAGCTTTATTGGCATACATGAATAGCCATCCAAGGGAGAATAGGCACCACATCAGTGACTATACTCCTAAAGAAACTGACTCTTCTTTAAACTAATAGGTATCAACTGTCAATAGATCCTCAGTAGGGATGGGGCCTCTCTCCAGCTCCTCCAATATCCAAGTTGGAATACTGACTAGTTAGAACTTCTACAGGTTATGTGTAAGGAACTGAAACTGCTATGAGTTCATGAATACTTATTTGCAACATGGCTAGCAAAAAGATTCAGTGGGTAAAAGGGCTTCTTATCACACCCAAGGACCTGAGTTTGATCCATGGAACCACATAGCAGAATGAAAACGTCAACTGCCACAAGTTTTCCTCTAACCTCAATATGTATGCTGTAGTATCTGCATTCCCCCACTAAATAAACAAATGAAATAGAAAAATTCATCAAATTTGTACTCAGTGAATTGCTATTGGGATGGGGCCAGTTTTCTTTCTTCCAAATTCCGATGTATGCATGGTTTAATCCTCTATTAGTTTTAAAGATTGTTCCTGTATTTTGTTTTCACAGGGACTTCTACCCCAATCCTTGTAGGAATAACAAGCACATAATCCAAACAAGTTGTAGAGAAGGTCAGAATGTGTGATGGGAGAAGTTTGATTACAGGATCCTTTAAGGGAAATACTGGGTACTTATTTTTTTCTGTAACTTTGATATTAAGTTAGACTAAATGAACTACTGTTTGATGGAGGAGCTGGAAAATTGAACTGCTTGAGGTATGGTTCGCAAATTCTATTAAGTTACAAATAGTGTTGTGACTATAGTCTCAATATGGGGGAAATAGAGTCTAGCAGTTCTCTGTAGCTTGCTGGCCAGCTAGCCTAGTCCATTAGAAAGACTACACCAGGTAAAGATTCTAAACACCAGGTAGATATTGCATGAGGAATGTATTCCAATTTTTGTCTTTGGAGTCCTGATAAACACACACACACACACACACACACACACACACACACACCAAAAGAGAGTATACCTTAATGAATTGGCAAGAACCATGTGGAATTACTGTGTCCTGTACCAGCTAAAATAATTCGTTTTAAGAGGATATTAGCCATAAAACACAGATACCAGGTTATGCGTCACAGATCCAAAGAAGTAAAACAAGAAGAAAGATCCAAGTGAGGAATCTTGAATCTCACTTAGGATAAGGAATAAAACAGTCATAAGAGAAAGATAGAGGAGGGAAATGGGAAGGAATGAGTATGAGAAGGAGAATGGAGGATTCAGGATCTGGTATGGGAAAGGACAGGAGAGATGGCTAGATGTCGAAATGGAAAGTGAAAGGAAATCTGCAACTGACAGTAGTGAGGAGATAGGGGGCATCTCGAAAATGAGACAGAAACCAGGAATAAGGAAGTGGTCCAAGAATCGGTGATATTAACTGTAACTCACTATGCTGGGGATATAGAACCTAAAGAGGCCACCACCTGCAGCCAGGCAGGAACCCCAGTAGAGTGTTACAGACACCTACACTCCCTCAAAACTCTCAACACAAAATTTATCCTGTCCACATATAATGCAGTCACAGGGGAGGAAGAAGAGATTGAGAAAATGGACAACCAATAATCTGCCCCAATTGAGACTCATCCCATGAGCAAGCACAAGTCCCTAACACTGTTAATGATACTCTGTTGTGCTTACAGATAGCAGCATGCCTCTGAGAGTTTCCAAAAGGCAGCTGACTCATATATATGCACACATATAAAGGGGTAGGAACTCTACAGGAAGAACAATAATGCCAGGTAACCTGGACTCTTCGGACTCTCCACAGTCTGAACCAAAGAACATACATGGGTTGGACTTAGGCCTTGATGTTTATATGTAGCAGATAGATGTGCCACTTGTCTTTCATGTTTGTTCTGAACAACTGGAATGGGGGCTATCTCAAAAGCTGTTGGATATATTCTACTTGTTGGGATGCCTAGTCTGGCCTTAGTAGAAGAGGAAGTGCCTAGCTTTGCAAAGACATTAAGTGCTAGGGTGGGGGGAGATAACCATGGGATCCCCATCATCTCAAAGGAGAAGGTAAGGGGAGGGAGGAAGAGTTGTGGGAGGGAGTTACCAGGAAGAGGGCAGTGAGTGGGATGTAAATTCAATGAATGAAAAAAGTTAAATTAATAAAATGAACCATGCACGGTACCTGAGACAGCACTAGGGAAGCAGAGAACCAGCCTGACAAGGGGTATAACTCCCTTCCAGTCTGCACCAGAACCATGTCACCTAGGGCACTAGTCAGAAGACAACCACACGGCCCCTAGAGAACTGCCCATGCAATTTTAGGATCACTGGTGTGTGGAACACAAGTTCTGCCCCACAATCCCACAGGGGATCTGAGAGAGCACTAGGAAAGCAGAGAACCAACATGACCAGGGGCAAAAAGTCCATTCCTGTCTGCACCAGCACCGGGTCACCTAGGGCTACCAGTTGGCAGGCACCCCCACGGTCTGTAGAGGACTGTGCACACGATCTTAGGATCACTTGTGAGTGGAACATAACATCTGCTCCAATCCAATAGTGATGGGCCTGTGACAGCAGGAACAAGGACAACAGANCCTTCCCTGACCAGAGGCTCAGGTTCCTTTTGATCAGTTCTGGTTTACCTTGGTTTCAAACAGACCAGACAACTCCAGGGTCTTCAAAGGAGATACCAATTTCACACACTGTAACACACCCAGGATCTTAGGACAACAGGATCCCAAGATAACAGGAGCTGGGTCACACTAGTATTTGAGTGTCTCAGAGGAGCTTAACTGCCAAGAACTCAGACACACACAGAATATCAGGTGCACAGGAGCCCAAAATCAAAGAATCACAGAGAAATCTGGACTTTGAGAAGTCCTGAATCAACTGGGATTATAGGAAGGACAGGCTCCAATCAGATATATTGAGGGCAGCAAGCACTAGAGATAATCAACTGTCAAGAGGCAAGCATAAGAACAGAAGCAACAGAAACCAAGGTTACTTGGCATCATCAGAACCAAACTCTCCCACCATAGCAAGTCCTGGACACCATCAGACCAGAAAAGTAAGACACATATCTAAAATCACTTCTCATGATGATGATGGAGGACTTTAAGAAGGAAATACTTGGAAATCACAGGTAAAGAGATAGAAGACTTTAAAGTGGAAACACAAAAATCCCTTAGAGAGTTATAGGAAAATGCTATCAAAAAGGAGATGGAATTGAACAAAACCATTCAAGATCTAAAAATAGAAATAGAAACAATAAAGAAAACCCAAAGGCAGACAACTCTGGAGATAGAAAATCTAGGAAAGAAATTAGGAAGCATAGATGCGAGCATCAGCAACAGAATACAAGAGATGGAAGAGAGAATCTCAGGTGTAGAAGATTCCATAGGGAACATGGATACAACAATCAAAGAAAATGCAAAATGCAAAAAGATCCTAAATCAAAACATCCAGGAAATCCAGGACACAATGAGAAAACCAAACCTTCAGATAATAGGAGTAGATGAGAATGAAGATTTTCAACTTAAAGCCAGCAAATATCTTCAACAAAATTATAGAAGAAAACTTCCCATACCTAAAGAAAGAGATGCCCATGAACATTCAAGAAGCCTACAAAAGCCCAAGTAGACTAGACCAGAACAGAAATTCCTTTTGTCACATAATAATCAGAACAACAAATGCACTAAGTAAAGACAGACTACTAAAATCAGTAAGATAAAAAGCTCATGTAACATATAAAGGCAGGCCTATTAGAATTACTCCAGACTTCTCACCAGAGACTATGAAAGACAGAAGATCCTGGACAGATGTTATATAGAGCCTAAGAGAACACAAATGCAAACCCAGGGTACTATACCCAGCTAAACTCTCAATTACCATGATGGAGAAACCAAAGTGTTCTAGGAAAAACCAAATCCACAGAATATCTTTCAACAAATCCAGCCCTTCAAATGATAATAACAGAAAAACACCAATACAAGGATAGAAACCACAGACTAGAAAAAGCAAGAAAGTAATCCTTCAACAAACCTAAAAGAAACATCCACAAGAACAGAATACCAACTCTAATAACAAAAAAGACAGGAAGCAACAATTACTTTTCCTTAATATTTCTTAATATCAGTGGACTCAATTCCCCAATAAAAAGGCATAGACTAACAGACTGGCTATACAAACAGGACCCAACATTTTGCTGCTTACAGGAAACTCATATCAGGGAAAAAGACAGACACTACGTCAGAGTGAAAGGCTGGAAAACAATTTTCCAAGTAAACGGTCTGAAGAAACAAGCTGGAGTAGCCATTCTAATATCCAATAAACTCGACTAACAACATAAAGATATCAAAAAAGACAAGGAAGGGCACTTCATACTCATCAAAGGTAAAATCTTCCAAGATGAACTCTCAATCCTGAATATCTATGCTCCAAATGCAAGGGCATCCACATTCATTAAAGAAACTTTAGTAAAGCTTAAATAACACATTGCTCCTCACACAATAATAGTGGGAGACTTCAACATCCCACTTTTACCAATGGACAGATCCTGGGAACAGAAACTAAACAGACACATAGTGAAACTAACAGAAATTATGAAACAAATGGATTTAATAGATTTCTACAGAACATTTTATCCTAAAATCAAAGGATACACCTTCTTCTCAGCACCTCATGGTACCTTCTCCCAAATTGACCATGTAATTGGTCACAAAACAGGTCTCAACAGATTCAAAATATTGAAATTGTCCCATGCATCCTATCAGAACACCATGGTCTAAGGCTGATCTTGAATAACTAGGTAAATAATATAAAGCCAACATTCACTTGGAAACTGCACAACACTCTGCTCAATGATAGCTTGGTCAAGGAAGAAATAAAGAAAGAAATTAAAGACTTTTTATAGTTTAATGAAAATGAAGCCACAACATACCCAAACTTTTCCTGAGAGGAAAGCTTATCGCTCTTTTGAGTGCCTCCAAAGAGAAACTAGAGAGAGCAGCTTGATAGCACACCTAAAAGCTCTAGAACAAAAGGAAGCAAATTCACNCAAGAGGAGTAGATGTCAGGAAATAATCAAACTCAGGGATGAAATCAACCAAGTGGAAATAAAAAGAACTATTCAAAGAATCAACCAAACCAGGAGCTTGTTCATTGAAAAAATCAAAATGATAGATAAACCCTTAGCCAGACTCACTAGAGGGCATAGGGGCAATATCCTAATTAACAAAATCAG
>NW_018391913.1:282836-284271 GCF_900095145.1 Mus pahari | reverse complement strand
ATAGAAAACTTCAGACCAATTTCCCTTATGAATATCGATGCTAAGATACTCAATAAAATTCTCGCAAACCGAATCCAAGAGTACATCAAAACAATCATCCATCATGACCAAATAGGCCTCATTCCGGGGATGCAGGGATGGTTTAATTTATGGAAATCCATCAATGTAATGCACTATATAAACAAACTCAAAGACAAANACCACATGATCGTCTCGTTAGATGCTGAGAAAGCATTTGACAAAATCCAACACCCATTCATGATAAAAGTCTTGGAAATATCAGGAATTCAAGGCCCATGCATAAACATAATAAACAAAATCTACAGAAAACCAGTAGCCAACATCAAAGTAAATGGAGAGAATCTGGAAGGAATCCCACTAAAATCAGGGACTAGACAAGGCTGCCCACTTTCTCCCTACCTATTCAATATTCAATGCAATCCCTGTCAAAATTCCAACTCAATTCTTCAACGAGTTAGAAAGGGCAATTTTCAAATTCATCTGGTGTAACACAAAACCTAGGATAGCAAAAACTCTTCTCAATGACAAAAGAATCTCTGGGAGAATCCCTATGCCTGACCTAAAACTGTACTACAGAGCAATTGTGATAAAACTGCATGGTACTGGTATAGTGACAGACATTTAGACCAATGGAATAGAATTGAAGACCCAGAAATGAACCCACACTCATGTGGTCACTTGATCTTTGACAATGGAGCTAAAAACACCCAGTGGAAAAACAGACAGCATTTTCAGCAAATGGTGTTGGCACAACTGGCAGTTATTAGGTAGAAGAATGAGAATTGATCCATTCTTATATCCTCATACTAAGGTCAAGTCTAAGTGGATCATGGGACTCCACATAAAACCAGAGACACTGAAACTTATAGAGGAGAAAGTGGGGAAAACCCTCAAAGATATGGGCACAGGGAAAAATATTACTGAATAGAAGTGCAATGGCTTGTGCTGTAAGATCCAGATTTGACAATTAGGACCTCATAAAATTCAAAGCTTCTGTAAGGCAAAAGACACTGTCAATAAGACAAAAAGGCCACCAACAGATTGGGAAAGGATCTTTACCAATCCTAAATCAGAGAGTGACTAATATCCAATATATATAAAGAACTCAAGAAGACAAACTCCAGAATGCCAAAAAAATCCCATTAAAAAATGGGGCACAGAACTAAACAAAGAATTCTCAACTGAGGAATATCAAATGGCTGAGAAACACCTCAAAAAAGTGTTCAACATCCTTAATCATCAGGGAAATGCAAATCCAAACAACCTTTAGATTCCACCTCACACCAGTCAAAATGGCTAAGATCAAAAATTCAGGTGACAGCAGATGCTGGTGAGGATGTGGAGAAAGAGGAACACAGCTCCATTGTTGGTTGGATTGCAAGCTTGTACAACCACTCTGGAAATCAGTCTGGCA
>NW_018391913.1:275554-281750 GCF_900095145.1 Mus pahari | reverse complement strand
CTGAAGGGGTCTGTAACTGTATAGGTGGAACAACAATATGAATTAACCAGCACCCCGAGAGCTCATGTCTCTAGCTGCATATGTAGCAGAAGATGGTCTAGACAGCCATCATTGGGAAGAGAGGCCCCTTGGTCTTGCAAACTTCATATGCCCTAGTATAGGGGAACACCAGGGCCAAGAAGGGGGAGTGGGTGGGTAGGTTAGCATGCAGGGGAGGGTAGAGGAGTGGGTGGGTAGGTTAGCATGCAGGGGAGGGTATAGAGGACTTTGGGGATAGCATTTGAAATGTAAATGAAGTAAATACCTAATAAAAACTGAAAAAAATTAATAAAATATTTCATTTTATTATTAAATACTATTGTTGAATTTTATTTATATTAGGTCTTCTGCAAGCTTGAGTTTTTATTTATTTATTTTTTCTGGGATCACATTTAATTAATTAATTAATTTATTTATTTATTTATTATTTTCTTTATTTACATTTCAAATGCTATCCCGAAAGTTCCCCATACCCTCCCCCTACCCCTGCTCCCCTATCCACCCACTCCCACTTCTTAGCCCTGGCCTTTCCCTGTGCAGGGTCATGTAAAGTTTGCAAGACCAAGGGGCCTCTCTTCCCAATGATGGTTGATTAGGCCATCTTCTGCTACATATGCAGCTAGAGACACAAGCTCAGGGGGTACTGGTTAGTTCATATTGTTGTTGCACCTACAGGGTTGCATTCTCCTTCAGCTCCTTGGGTACTTTCTCTAGCTCATCTTTTGGTGGCCCTGTGCTCCATCCAATAGCTGACTGTTTTGAAAGTAAAAGCAACATTAGAAAAACCATCAAGGTTCATAGTGGACGAATCTTTTTCTTTACTCATTAACATGTATTTAAAAAAAGATTGCTTAAGTGCTTCTATACCTTCTTTTGTACTCAACACTGTTATTCTTTGATACATTTTGTAACTGAAGTAATGGAATTAGATGTTAGTATGCCACTAAATATAAATAGGTGGTCCACTTCTAGTCTTCATCTGATCATTCAGCCCGGATGATGTGCTCATTTTCAGTTATTACTGAGTACAACTACACTGCCATCAAGTACACAAGATAGATATGTGGAAATGACAAATCTGATGAGCTAAATAGAGTTTACACTGTCTGAGAATATAAAGTATAAGTATAGGTATTGCTTGAAGGCATGAAGAACATTGGTTTGAAAATGACATGTGGCTACTAGACTTCCACATGTAGGAGAAATGGTATAGATTGCATGAAGGCATAGGTTCCATTGACTTAAACATGGCATGTGGGTAGTAGAGCATTGTTTGCAGTAGCAATGATGTAAACTGCCTAAGGGCACAAAATCATTGGCCATGGTATTTGAATACTACAAAACCACATACACTAGTGGCATGCATGCCCATCTTACCTTTCTGACAGAAAGGTCCTTCATATGGTGAGTTGGTACAGTCACAGGAATAGCCACTATGCTTCTCCACACACTTCCTCACATTGTGGCAGTTGTTTCCATAGCTACTGCAGTGACCTGGACATCTCGGTCTGACTCCGGACGTGACCTATGCCCTCTCCTCCAGATCTATTTTCTGCCTATTCAATTGTAGAGAACAGATGCATTCAAGGAAGCCTTTTTGTCTTGATAATGTTCCTCCTAGTGGTCTAAAATAAACGGAAAACATGAAAGGTGTTATAGTTGTAATGCATAGATGTAACTGATAAATCACAGAGATTCTTGGTCTATCTCCCTACCCCTAAAATCAGGACATATATGGCTATGGACTCTCTCCCTGTACAGAATAACAGAGTCTACTGTGGTCACAGCTTTTCTTCTTCCCTTTTCAGCTGCAAACAAGGTATGTCCCTTCCATACTGCCAAGAGATTACATAGCCTTGATGCTAATGATGGCTAACATGCAGAGTAGGACATTTGGTGTAAGACTTACCCTGTCTCCAAGAAAATCTATAAGAAGAAGATGCTTCCTTTTTGTTCTTTGGATCTAATAACACCTCATGCCCATTTCTGGGCCTGATGGAATTGTGTGGTCTTTATGCGATTACTTTCCCAAGGAAGCAAATCCAAAGGAAAATTTCACTTGCTCCTGTAACACCTTATTACATAATTGTAACAACACAGTGGTAACACTTAGATGTAGTGCTATTGTCAGCTCTGCTAATTTTTTCCTAAGTTCCCAGTGAAAGAAAAAAAGTTAGAGAAATTGGACATGAGGGCCAGGGAAGTGATTCAGTTGGTAGAGTGGTTGCATGGCATGCATGAAACCCTGAGTTCAATTCCCTGTAACATTGAATAAACAATACATGCCACCTCACAGTAATAGTCTCAGCATTCAAGATGTGAAGTTAGGAGAATTAAAAGGTGAAGGTAATCTTTGGCTGCATAGCATGTTCAAGGACAGTTTTGGATACATGAGATCCAAGTTCAAAGAAAAATAGCCTTCTGAGAGGCAGAAACGGAGAGGGAAAAAACTCTTCTTAAAATGGTTAAGAACCAAAGTTGGTCTCTGAACATGAAAAAAATATGAGTTTTTATGTGGCTCATAGTAGTGCCTTTCATCTGAAATAAAAGAGTCAGATTATCCTTTCTGGCAAATTTCAAAGAGAGCCTTTCAGTGAACCACAAAGACAAACTGCAACATATTCCCTTGTGCTTATGAATAAGATGAAATTACCCATCAGATGAGAGTCCTCATGAAAATAATGGCATCAGGGCAACAAAATCATGACAGGCTCAGAAATGAGTGTACAGAGTTCTTAGGTCCAAAGAAAAAAAGGAAACATTTGTTATAGGTTTTTCCAGGAGACATGGATAAGTCCTACACTAAATGCGCTAGTATGCATGCTAGGACTATGCACTGGAGAGGGAAAGACAGATGTTGGCATTCAATTTGATGTCACTCACCAGTTAGCCATATTTACAATTGAATTGCTTAAGTTTAAGCTATCGCATCCACTATTTCATGTGTTTATAGTATGTGTGTGCTCAGTTACAACTGTCTTCTGGGCCTTCTCTTGACTCTTCACCTACTGTCAGTAGGTTTATTGATCCTAGTGTTTATCCATAAAATTCTGTTTAGCAGATAACATTTCTTGACTCCCATTCAGACATGGAGTGTAACAAGACTCTCAGCCTGAGGCATCTGAAGGGGTCAGAAGAGCCTTCAATCCTCTCCCTGAAGAATTGAGCAGACTGAAACTTTCTCATTATTCTACTCACATAGAAAACTTAGTACTTCCCTAATATAAGCGAGTGTGTGCACTATGAGACAAGAAGCACAGCTAAATCAAATTGGCCTGGATGTGCATGGTGCTGAACATTCTGGAACATCCAAGAAGAGGAAGAGGCTTATTATGTATTTAGGAAACAGGTACTTAGTGTTCAACCTTTGAGCAATAGGTCACACTATAGATGAGTGGAGACTTTGTACAAACCCTTGACCCTGGACAGATGTACTAATGGAAAAAAAGAAGGAAGAGGTAGAGGAAGGAGAAAAGAGGTAGGGGAGAAGAAGGAGCAGGAGAAAATCTGAGTGCAAAAACCATAAATCAATTATTTTCTATATCTACTGGCTGCCCTTGAGGCTCATTCCTCTTTAACATCCTATGCTACAACTCTGTTATGATTTGGTTGACATTAGCAGATCTAAAACTGTGGAAAATGACCTCTTTGGGGTGAACTAACCTTTCACAGGTCCCCATATCAGATATCCTGCTTATCAGATATTCATATTGCAATTCACAAAAAGTAACAAAATTACAGCTATGAAGTAGCACTGAATAAAATTTTAAGGTTGGGGATCAGTACAACATGAGGAATTATATTAAAGAGTCACAGCATTATGAAGATTGAAAACCACTAGTATAGAATGTAACTAGAGCTGCATGTGTACTTTAAAAGGGAGATAAAATAGGCGTATGAATTTTGCTCTCTTAGACAAGAAATATGTCAATAAGAAAATTAAAGTCATCAGTTGTTTTTTGTGAAGTAGGTCACTCAGTAAAATTCTTGCTTTGCAGTGATGAGGTCCTGAGTTTGATCCTCAGAAATGATGAAAAATCTATGTCATGTGGTGCATTTGAGGGTTGCAGTGATTTAAGATGTATGGTAGAGCAGACTGATCTCTGGAAGCCCACAGGCCAGGCACGCTATCCTACAAGAAGAAGCTACAGGTCAATGAGGAACATTATCTTATGCAAATCAAAACAACCTTGAGATTCCATCTCACACCAGTCAGAATGGCTAGGGTCAAAAATTCAGGTGAAACTTATTAGTGAGTGCATACCTAGTGACTTCTTTTGTGATTGGGTTACCTCACTAAGGATGTATATGTACCACAGTTTCTGTATCCATTCCTCTATTAGGGCACACCTGGGTTCTTTCCAGCTTATGGCTATTATAAATAAGGGTGCTATGAACATAGAGGAGCATGTGTCCTTATTACAAGTTGGAACATATTCTGGGTATATGACCAGAAGAGGTATTGCTGTATCCTCCAGTAGTACTATGTCAAATTTTCTGAGGAACTGCCAGGCAGATTTCCAGAGTGGTTGTACAAGCTTGCAATCCCACCAGCAATGGAGAATTGTTCCTCTTTCTCCACAACCGTGCCAGTATCTGTTGTCACCTGAAATTTTAATCTTAGCCATTCTGACTGGAGTGAGATGAAATCTCAGGGTTGTTTTGATTTGTATTTCCCTGATGACTAAGGATGTTGAACATTTTTTCAGGTGTTTCACAGTCATTCGGTATTCCTCAGTTGAGAATTCTTTGTTTAGCTCTGTACCCCATGTTTTAATGGGGTTATTTGAATTTCTGGAGTCCAGCTTCCTGAGCTCTTGGTATATATTGAATATTAGTCCTCTATCAGATTTAAGATTGGTAAAAACCCTTTCCAAATCTGTTGTTGGCCTTTTTGTCTTGTTGACAGTGTCTTTTGCCTCACAGAAGCTTTGCAATTTTATGAAGTCCCATTTTTCAATTCTTGATTGTACAGCACAATCCATTGCTGTTCTGTTTAGGAAGTATTTTCACTGTGCCCATATCTTTGAGGCTTTTCCCCACTTTCTCCTCCATCAATTTCAGTGTCTCTGGTAGAATACCCAAGATACATTTTGCAAAACAGAAGAAAACCAAGAAGGAAGACCATCGTGTGGATACTTCATTCCTCCTTAGAATAAGGAACAAAATACCCATGAAAGGATTTAGGTACAGAGACAAAATTTAGAGCTAAGATGAAAGGATGGACTATCCAGAGACTACCCAATCCAGGGATCCATTCCATCATCAGCCACCATACTCAGATACTAATGCACATGCCAGCAAGACTCTGCTGAAGGGACCCTGATATAGCGGCCTCTTGTGAGGCTATCCCAGTATCTGGTAAACACAGAAGTGGATGCTCACAGTCAGCTATGGGATGGAACACATGGCCCTCAATGGAGGAGTTAGAGAAAGTGCCCAAGGAGCTGAAGGGGAATGCAACCCTGTAGGTGGAACAACAATATGAACTAACCAGTACCCCCTGAGCTCATGTCTCTATCTGCATATGTAGCAGAAGATGGCCTAATCAGCCATCATTGCGAAGAGAAGCCCTTTGGTCTTGCAAACTTTACATGACCCAGCACAGGGGAATGCCAGAGCCAAGAAATGGGAGTGGGTGGGTCAGGGAGCAGGCACAGGGGGAGGGTATAGGGAACTTTTGGGACAGCATTTGAAATGTAAATAAAGAAAATATCTAATACAAAAAATTTAAAAAATAAAAAAGAAACATTTCTTCCTGAATATATCCCAGGTATGGTGGTTCCAGTAATAATTGCTTACTGAAGCGTAAGTTTGCATAATTATTCCCCACTTAGTAGCACTCTTTACAAAGAATTAAGAGGTGTGATCTTGTTGGAGGTGTGTCATTTGAGTCTGGCTCTGTGGTCTCAAAAGTCACATAGCTCTCTCTGCTTCATGTTTAATATCTACACATACGGTTGGCTATTGTGGTGGAGCAACACCTGTCTTACTGTTGCCATGTTTCCTATCATGATGGTCATGGACTCTAGCTCTCCACAACCATGAGTACAAATTAAGCACTTTTTAATTTTTTTTTTTTTTTTTTTTTTTTGGTCATTTTGTCTTATCATTTCTATATATGTTATCCAAAATACCAGTTTACCATATGTGTTTC
>NW_018391913.1:267837-275518 GCF_900095145.1 Mus pahari | reverse complement strand
TCTGCTTCATGTTTAATATCTACACATACGGTTGGCTATTGTGGTGGAGCAACACCTGTCTTACTGTTGCCATGTTTCCTATCATGATGGTCATGTGGGCTGAACTTCTGAAACTGTAAGCCAGCCCCAGTTAAATGTCATCTTTTTTTTTTTTTTTTTTTTTTTGGTCATGGTGTCTTATCAGGTCAATAAAAGTTATCCAAAATACCAGTTTACCATATGTGTTTCTATAAACACCTATGAAATCTCCTGCTCATGTCCAAAGAATAAAATAAGAACACTCCTGAGGCACAGGATGACTCTCTTACTCTGAAATGATGACAAAACTTGAGCTTGTTTCTAATTTTGGTAAGAATACAGGCCAAGATGCCAAACTTCAATTGCGTATTTTGTCTGTGTCAATTAATGTAAGTCTCCTTTAATCACAAGATAAATCAATTGCACATATGAGCCAATCATAATGGAAGCCTCATTATTTTTTTTGCTGGAGGCTATGTGCAAAAAAGAGGGGAAGATTTATGGAGTCTAACACTTGGTTCTATTTCTCTTCCTCTATTATCACCCCACTTCGTGGATTTGAATAACTCTTCCTATCTCTCATTAGTGTCATTTTTTCTCCCTGCAGAGGTGGTGAATGCAAGATCTATTGCACATTTTCTTTTGTGTGGTTTAGTCACACAAGTTTATAAATGGGCGGAGGGCATTATCCCTAGCAAAAAATGAACTTTCAATGTAGAGAAATACAATATGCAGTGTGATTTTTTCCTAAGACAAGAACTTCATGTCCTGTCAGATGCTGACAGAGCACAATGACATGAGACATTGTGTATTACCTTGCACAGTGAATTAAAGGTATACTTTTACCAGTCTGTTTTATTTTTAAAAGGAAGAAAAATCTATAGAATAGATTATTTTATTGTGAAGAATATACAGATTAGCCTAAATGTTGGATAATTTTATGATGATACATACTATCACCATAACACACACAAACACACACATAAATACACACACACACACACACACACACACACACACACACACACATGTGCACATACAGAAACAAATACATTATTCCATACCTAAACATACCACTAAACAAGCATGTATATTTATACACAGAGAAATCACAAGTATACACTCATATATACAGGCTCAGAGAGGTAACACAAACATGTGCATACATGCATGCACACATACAAAGAGACAACACAAAACAATGTACAAATCGATGTACATGCACACAGAGGGACACAAGTATGTATGGTGTTAGAGGACAAGTTGGAAGCATCAATTTTGGGATTTGGGAATTGTGCTCAGGTTGTCTGGCTTGGTAGCATGTGCCTGTATATGATGAGCCAATTTTCTATCCCTGTGTTGCCAACTTTTAAAAGGAAATGAATACTTGCAAAATTCCAGTATGTCAATCAGAAGGCAGTGTTCCTGCTTTCTTGCTGCTTTTTGTCAGACCCCATTCAGATTTGCCAACTCTGCACATACATGTTTCTTCTGCCATAGTAATATATTTTCTGATTTTTTTTGTTTGTTTTTTTGAGACAAGGTTTCTCTGTGTAGCCCTGGCTGTCATGGAACTCACTCTGTAGACCAGGCTGGCCTCAAACTGCCTCCGAAGTACTGGGATTAAAGTCATGTGCCACCGCTGCCTGCTTGATTTTTTTATTTTCAATCGACTTATTTTCAACTGTTGAGGACCTATTTTTCCAAATTATAACATTTCTTCTTAGCGAGGCCTGTTAGGACCAGTAACATAAACAAAATTGTGCTATTTACAAAGTATTCATACGCTCCTCCTAAAGGTTATAAAACTTATAACAATTATTCCAACAGAATATGCTTTATCCCCTAACCCTACCCCCCAAGATATGTGTAAGTGGTTCAGGGTCCTGAGCAAAGCAGCCTTTTAAAATCATCTTCTAGGCCAGAGTGAGTGTCAGTGAGCCCCGCATGTTGCTGTGAACATGCCTCATCTACAGTTATCCAGAAAACTCTAAACTAGGGAAATTTGAGTGAAATTGCTTCTTTGCTTTGTTTTTGCCCTGTCTAGAATGAATAGATAAGTTAGTTGTTGACATATTACAGGGAAAATTCACCAAACTCTTTACTATAGTGTTAGAAGAATGAAAAACATAGCTTTAGTCTTAGAGTAGTTTGCAGCCTTTCTTTAAAAGTCTCAATCTTGATCTGAGAGTTCCTTGAAATTCAAAATAATTCCGTTATTTTAAAGTATAGCCATTTCAAGCATGTGTGTGTTATACTAGACATTCCGAGTTCATAGAATTCTCAGTGGACCTGAAGTGTTGTTGCTACCCTTTAGTCCACAAAGTGGGGAAATCAATTTCAGAAAGATCATCTTGGCTATGGTCAGGTGTCAAACTTTCCATGGAAGTGTGGTGATAAAATAACATCTGGTGACCTGCAACACTGCAGAGGACTCCCACCTTTAAGAGCTAAGTGATTATACTAAATAGTTGAGGTTAATACAAGAAAGAGAATCAACCTTCTTCTGCTTCTCTATGACATGGTTTCCTATTCTAAGAAATATATACATGTTCATTATCCTTTTGGCTCCTGAAATCAATCTTTTGACAACAAAGACCATTGGTTGGATGGTGTAACTAGAAGTAATTTTGTAGGGCATATCTCATTTGGTATAGGTATAGAGTGAATTCATTAGGATATTGTTTCCTTGGATTGAGTATGAATCAACTCCTAAAAGGTACTACCTTCATTTCAAGTCTAAGTTTTATCACCAGGTATTTAAATTGATCACCAATACAATGATTTCTGCGGGCATATGGATGTAACTGGACTTCACATCTTGAATAGTTTTATCCAAGGATAGTCTAAGGAGCATGCCCACTTCTATTATCCTTCTCTCTTGTGTGAGTCCCATATTAGAAATTACTGTGCTTTATTGAATTTTTCTTGATATAACTGGAAAGGTAAAAAATACTGGTGTGTGTCTTTTTTGAATGTTGCTTTATGTCTCCAAGTATAGTGTTGAATGACAGATAAATTTGCAAATGTCATCTGCTGAAAGGTATTTGAAATCCCAACATTTCCATTTTTATTTAATTCATTTGATCAACAAATGAATGAGTGAATGAATGAATGAATGGATGAAAGTGTGAATGTATTGCTTAGTCATTTCTCTTATTTCCTGTTCAGTATCTGTGATTAAAATATCCCAGCAAAAGCAACAGGGAAGAAGGTGCTTTTTCAATTTATAATTCCAGGGTAGAATTTATCACTGGATAAAGTAGAAGCTGGAACTTGAAGTAACTCCTCATATCTACAGTGAGAAAAGAGAGCGAATGAGTACCTGCATGATTACTCTCAACTCACCTTCTCCTATCTTATAAAGAAGAAACAACTGACAGATGGGCATTGTCTCTAGAGAATGGGCTTTATGTCTATATCCCAGGAGTCTCCATTTCCTATGGTCTCCTTTAACTCCCTTGCAGCCAGCACTGAATGGACTAACTATGGCTCTGATTTAACAAAAGTTAGTATATCAATGGCTTTCCTGTTGTTATGTTTCATCTCATAGTACCTCTTTCTCCTTCTCACTGTTCTTTCTTTGTCCTACTTCTTCCTTCCCTCCTCTTTTTTCTTCTCCATTTGAAAATTTTGCAGTTGATTCACTATGTGAATTACTTTTCCCTATTCTATAGAAGATTGCTGTATGTCATAGTAAATCTTGATTGTTAATTTGACAGACCTAGAATTCCTAGGAGACAATCTTCTGCCATGTGTATAAGAGAGTTTCTAGGTTATATGAATTGAGGTGGTAAGATTCACACTGTGTTTATAGCACAATTTTCATTGGCTACTTTCCTGGACTGAAAAAAAGAGGAAGGGGGATAAACACTGGCATACATCTCCCTCTGCATCCTGATTAGGGTTACAAGGTGACCAGCTGCCTCAAGTGCCTGCATTAAAGAATAAACAGATGAAAGCAACAGCAGAAATTATACTCACAGACTCATCTTCACAAGTGTTCACTGTACAACTGCAGTGTATCTGGAATGATACCATACCCAACTGGAAAGGTGTGAGACTTTTCCAAATGGGCTGTTCTATGCATACAGGGATGAGGCATACAGGTAGTAGACCTCTGTCAGTCTTGAACTTCATTTCTATTCAACAGCAAAGACAATTGTATCATTATGCCAGCTACTTTTCTATCAAAGGCTCATAGAGAATACTAATTAACAATATAAGGGTGAAATCTGAATTTCAGACCTCCAGCACTCACATAGTAGGTGGGAGGTTTGTCATGGAAGCATCCTGTACACCTATCATTCAGGAGGCAGAAACAGCACATTCTGGGGGAAATTAGTCTAACTACACCAATCAAATCATGGGTTCAACAAGAGACCTTGACTCAGTAATAAAGTACAAAATTATCAAGGAATGTTCTTGATATCACTCTTTGTCCTCTTGATGCTTTCTGGGAATCTATCAAACAATGACTCATTGATCAGCACTTTTCATGTTATAATATTAAAGAAACAAGGCCTTGCCAGGAGATATGTCTTATTTTATAGGATGTAGCCTGTTCCTGGTAGGTAGAAAGCACTCTTGAACACAGAGCACGGTTGAGTGATCAAAGAGCTGCAAAACATTCTTTTATTTAAAAATCTTCCCATGGCCAAAGGTATCTGAACAAACACATCCATATCAGTACTTAAGCAATGTCATATTCAATATACTCCAATCAAGACACATACCCAAATAATGACAACTTCTGCTGCCTATCAGAATTATGTATCTAGTGTCTCAACTTTTCAGAGTGATGGGGAACACAATTCTTCATTTGGGCTGATGGTTAATTTTGCCAATTTGAAAAAACATAAAGCTACCGGTTAAGAGACTCTTAGTGAGACATTGGTTAGATTATGCTGGCCTGTGGGCATGACAAAATGTGTGTGTTGGGGTAAGCTTGATTAAGTGAATCCTTGTGAGGAGATCTAACATAAAATAGGTAGCACTATTCTTTGGTTGCTGATCCTGGTGTCTACAAAAGAGGAAAAGGTGAGCTGAGAGTAAACATTCAGATATTCACTCTCTCTGTGTTCTTGACTATAGATGTAAGAATCTGTTTCATGCTCCTGTCTCTACCTATTGATAAATTTTAACCTGGAATTTTAAACTAAGAGCTTTCTTCCTTGTTGTTTTTATTGAGATATTTCATCACAGCAACTGAATAGGAAACTAGAGAAATTAAGCAAAATATTTACCCATTCATTGCTCAGATGAATTAAACAAAAATGGACATGTTGGAATTACAGGTGCCTTTGGGCAGATGAAAATTGTAAATGTATCTCTCACAGAACTTTAAATGATGACACATTAAAAAACAAAACAAACAGCAGGGCATGGTGGCACACACCTTTAATCCCAGCACTTGGGAGGCAGAGGTAGGTGAATTTCTGAGTTCGAGGCCAGCCTGGTCTACAGAGTGATTTCCAGGACATCCAGGACTATAAAGAGAAACCCTGTCTCGAAAAACCAAACAACAAACAAACAAACAAACAAACAAACAAAACAGGCTATGATAAACTCCACCAATTTTGTTTTGTCTTTGTTTTTGTTCTTGTTTTTCCCTTTTCAGAGGGAAGCATAACAGAAGTAGGTATGTTCCTTGGACACATCTTGGCTACAAATTTTTCAAGGTGTTTCTTCCAGTTCAGTCTACATGCTTTCATAGTACACTGCATTTGTGGTCAATTTGAATGTCTGGTGATAAAAATCTGACATAAAACACTGCTGCCTCTCTTCACTTTTAACTTGCACAAAGTTCATCTAATATCTCTTCTTATGATAAATAGGTAGCTATGAGCTGGCTAAAATACAGTCCTTTCAAATCTGCTTCAGCCATAGAGATTTATAAGTACTGCCTGAAGATCAATTAAAATTTCAAATAGAGTATAATTGATGAAAATTATAAAAACACTTGAACTGATCCCATCAAAAAAGATATAAAATATTGATGAATTGTAATCTTCCTCCAAATAATAAAACGCAATGTTTAAATAAAACTAAGACAGTTCTATATAATTATTTTATTTAAAACTTTTTGGTAGTAAATCGTATTACTTACTATAGTCATTAATTAAGTAAAGGACCCATAATCATAAGATGTTTCTGCATAGCTGGGCGTGGTGCCACACACCTTTAATTCCAGCACTTGGGAGGCAGAGAAGGTAGATTTCTGAGTTCGAGGCCAGTCCTGGTCTACAAAGTGAGTTACAGGACAGCCAGGTCTATACAGAGAAACCCTGTCTCAAAAAACCAAAAAAAGAAGTTTCTACATATATGTATAACACTGATATGATGGTTTGTATATGTTTGGCTCAGGGAATGGAACTATTAAAAGCTATAGCCTCTTTAGAGTAGGTGTGTCTCTGTGAGCATGGGATTTAAGACACTTATCCTAGATGCCTGGAAGTCAGGATTCTGCTAGCAACTTTCAGATGAAGATGTAAAACTCTCAGCTCTTCATGCACCATCCTGGATGGATGCTGCCATGCTCCTTCCTTGATGATAATGGACTGAACCTCTGAACATATAAGATAGCCCCAATTAAATGTTGTCCTAAGAGGTGGCTTGGTCATGGTGTCTCTTTATAGCAGTAAAACCCTAACTAAGACCCTCTGCTAATGAAGATACATGTAGAGTGAATAATGAAAATCTCATACTTTAATATCTCTTTTCATTTAACAAGTATGTTTTCAGTGATCATATGTTCATTTCAAAAATTCCATTAGAGAAAACATAAGGGAAACAAATAAGATATGTACATTTAATGGAGATATAGCTTCATGGCTGGTTGTGAGCTATAGATTATGGGCGTTGGTTGAAAACAAAAGTATTAGGAAATGCCAGGGTCAAGAAGCAGGAGTGAGTGGGTTGTGGAGCAGAGGGAATGAGAGGGGATAGGGGATTTTTGGAGGGAAAACTGGAAGAGGGAATACCATTTGAAATGTAAATAAAGAAAATATATTTTAAAAAATGTAACTGGAGCCTCCTTATATCAGACCTGGGATCCTTTTTATTGCTTTATGGTATTTCTTCTTCCCTTAGCTTAATGCAGGAAGTGGGTTTCTATTTGATGATTGTGTAAACTGTCACATCAGAGAGCCATAAGCTCAAAACCTATCTGAGACCATTACCTCAAATGCTCCAGGTAACCTTAAAGATAAGCAAAAAGTTGGCGCCTGAAAACAACATGAACAACAAAATGGAGATTTAAAACATAATCTATAGAGCTACCGTTTCCAGAAGTTCTTCTATCACATTTCAAGTTTTTTTATCTGCAAAGTGGGGATAAAAATAGAGCTACTTAAGAGGTTATCTGCAGTATAATCTAGATGAAAGTCTTTAAACTGGACCAAAGCAGGTGCTTATAAGTTATGGGTATATTATTTCTGTAACATGGTTTTTCAATGCAGGTAAATTTATTTAGTGCAAAGCTGTGCATTGAAAGAATATGATTGAAAGGAACTGACTGCATGAAAAACAATTTAACTAAAAGCAAAGGAGTTCTTGAGTCAATTTCTGACTCTTACTTTTTCCTTTTATTCATTATCTTTCTGTTTGTATGTCCATGTATGTGCAGTTCAATGTGTGTGTGTGTGTGTGTGTGTGTGTGTGT
>NW_018391913.1:254450-267288 GCF_900095145.1 Mus pahari | reverse complement strand
CCTCCTTCCCTCCCTGCCTCCCTGCATCCCTCTTTCTTTCTTTCTTTCTTTCTTTCTTTCTTTCTTTCTTTCTTTCTTTCTTTCTTTCTTTCTTTCCTAACCAGAGTCCTTTACTTCCCTGGGCTTACAGATGAGGCTAGACTGTTTGACCCATCCACGTCTGGGGGTCAATCTGTCTCCTTTCCTAAATAGGGGAATTAAAAGCACATACCACTACACTTGAATTTTTAATGTGTGCTCTGAAAGTCAAACTCAGGTTCTCATGCTTATAATGCAATCAATTTTCAACTAACCCATTTTCTCAGCCCTGATTTCTGTTTTAATTATTTCAAGTTTTTTATTTTATTTTATTTTATTTTATTTTATTTTATTTTATTTTATTTTATTTTATTTTATGTATATAAGTATTTGACCTGGCTGTATATCTGCACAGCACATGCATGTCCAATATATATGAAGCCAGAAGGGAATGATAAATCCCATGAGAGTGTTATTATCACTTTGATGGTTAGAAGCACCCTGGAAACTGAATGTAGCTACTCTGAAAGAACAGCAAGTGCTGTTATTCTGTTAGTTGTTGAGCCATCTTTCTGGCATTGGTTTCTATTTCTTATTCAGGTCATATATTCCATCTTGAAAGTTTGTTCATCTAAAAATCAAACATTTATGTAATGATAATGTGATGACATGGTTTAACATGAATATTTCTCTATGTATGAGGAACAAAGGTTCATGAGAAATATTGAAGATTTGTGTAAAATGCTCACTAAATGCTTATGCATCAAGATAGTAGTTTCCCATCAAACAGCATTCTATTTTAGGAGATTTGCAACTATCCTCTACCTTATCAGTTTTGTCACAAAGTTGGGTTTCTTGTCTGTACTTACCTTGACTATACCATTAATCCCTTGGACCATGCTATCCGACTGTTGTCTATTTCCCCCATTATTCTGCCAGCTGTGGAAGAGTGATTCTCAACATGTGGGTTGAGACCCCTTTTGGATAGAATGAACCTGTCACAGGGGCCACATATTAGATATTCTTTATCAGATATTTGCCTTGTGTTTTAAAGTAGTAGCAAAATACCAGTTAGGAAATATCAGTGAAAACAAATTTATGGATGGGATTCACCACAACATGAGGGACTGAATTGAATGGTTGCAGCATTATGAAGGTTGAGAACCACTGAGGTGGAGGATTTTTTACTTCCCATAGATCCAGCCACTAACACTATGCTTGGGTGTAGCAAACATTGGGGTCTGCAGTCCTTAGAAGAACATTTGCCTACTACAATCCCACCCTTAATTATGTGCTTGTGTATACATAGTTCTGGCAAAATCAAGATGGATTCTTCAAAATGATAAGTGCTGCAGTTTTCTTTAGTGTTTTTTCATTTTACACCCAGGTACTAGGATCCTTATAAAACCTTTGAAATATTTTTGTGAACACATATTTTTATTCAAGTAACTATCAAAGGCCAATAATACTTAAACCATTCCTCCTGGACATGAAAGAAATTCAGCAAAATAATAATAGCAGCAGCATTTATCATTATTAAATGCTTCACTTCAGTCACACATACTGTTAAGCATTTTCTGTCACTGAATTTAGTTGAGCCTCAGTAACTTGTTAGAAAATACTATTTCATCAGTGACAGAACTGAGCACAAGCATAAGCAAGATGTCACCATTTCTGGAAGAGCTAAGATTTAAATCCTGGTAATACTTTCTAGAGCTAATATTTGTAACTCATGCTTCCAGCCTCAAATCTCATATATAATATGTATAGTCCTCCCTAACCATCTTGGTCATAATACTTAGTAGAGGTAACTGGACACAGTAGAATATAAAATGTATGTGTGCATGAATGAATGAATGGTGCCATAATCCTACATGGCTAGACTCCAGAATTTGTGGCAGACCTTGGGATCAGTCACATAATCTCATTGAACTGGGTAGGAAACCAATACCCAGTCACACAATAATTAACTGTTCCATGTAAGTGAGTCACAATTTCCTCATGTCATGCTCCTTATTGTTCTAGACAAATACAAGGGAACTTTGCGTGGTATTCATCATGCCAGACCTAGTTCCCATGGTGTTCAAAAATAAATGAAACAAAATGAGCTTGATACTCTCTTTTGGGAAAATTGCCAAAGGATGACCTTGTAGATATCTGAATGGAATGTAAAAGAATATTTGCTTACTGTAATGCCAGCCCCAGCCATGTGCTTGTATACACATTGCTCTGGCATAATCAATTCTGGCCTCCTCAAAAGTATAAGTGCTGCAGTTTGACAAGAATTCCATGAAGGGAAGAAGTCTAGGAAAAGCTCTTAAAATATTCTTTCCTTCTCTACAATAGCAATATATCACTGTATATATCACAGAGGGAATCCTCTGGTACCTACTCTCTACTACTTTTTCCATTATCCCAGCTCAAGGCTTCCAAAAAAAAGGCATTCATGCACCATCAACTCCAAGTTCAGAGTAGGAATGAGGGTAACTCTGTACTGTGTTGGTGAACTTATTGTTGAAATTATAGCTAAGAAAGGTGATTGGATTTACTTATGAGATTTAAAGGAGTCCATTCATGAGATAAAGTTGCCAGATTATCATGGCCAGTTAACTTCTCAGAACTTCTGTGAATTCATTTGTCAAGGGCAAAAATATGAATTCAGTCAAATATTGCTTACTAGAGATGTGACCTCGTGAGATGTCAATATCAGCTTACGTTCTTCTGTTTCACAAACATTGTCTAATACAATATTGCTGAAACTTCCTGAAGAACTCAGGAATCAGATCTGGACAGAAATAATTTTAACTTCTAATTAGACCTGAAAATTTTGACTCCTCAGTTTTACAAAACAGGAAAAGGAAACGATGGAAGGAATAGAGACATTGTGTATGTCTTATTTCTAGACACTCCCTGTCCTTGTCTCTGAGGATGGATATGCCCCCTTGATGCTCACTCATTGTGAGGCTTAATCTGAATTGTCACCTTGACAATACCTAATGTCTCCATGTTAACAAATCTCTGGCATGTTTACTCAAGGTTTCAAAATTATGTTAATTGAGTGTATAAGACCAACTCTCAATAAAAGCTACACGATTTCTTACAGGTTGGATATCCTCCACTGAATAAAAACAGACAAAAGACTGAGTATTACCATTCACTTTTCTCTGCACCTTGGCTGCAGATGCAGTGTGATCAGTTGTCTTAATTTCCTGGCACCATGCCTCCTTTATCAGTGGGAACTATATACTTAAGCTCTGAGCCAAAATGCAACATTTTTCTCTTATTTTTCTTGAATTTTTCTTCCAGAGTAACAAGAAAAACAGCTAATCTGACCAGCTTCCACAAATGGAATGTTAAATCATGAATTGTGCAGTAATCAGAGTGATGGCCAAATATAGTATTGTTTGAGTGTGAAGAGAAAAAAATATAGAATGAAACCAGAATAATCATTTACCAATACTGGGAAATTTAATTATTAATAACTTAAAATTTTCTGAATGTTTCTGATGTTCTGAATTTCTGAATATCTTATCTTCAAATCACCATCTTGGTAATATACTTAGTAAGACATTCATGAGCTATCAAATAGAAACCAAACACTTCAAAACATTTTTATGTTTAATCATTTATATTCAATGTATATATGTGCATATAGTTAGGTACATGCAATTTTTATTGAAAAACTTGTGAAAATTCTGATATAATTTTTATTTAGATCACTTTGGGATGGGTTTCAGAGACCACTTGAAGTAATGTTATTCTGTGTAGTAATATTACAATGTACAGGTACTTTTTAATATTATTAAAAATATGAGAATTCTATCCTTCTATCATGTGAGATTTCAGGATTTAACTCATTTCATCAGGTTTGGTGTCAAGATGGCTAGTGACTCATCTTGATGGAACAAGGAATATATATATATATATATATATATATATATATATATATATATATATGATTTCAATACAAAGAGAATCAAGTGCCTCAGAAGATAATATTTGATTGCCTACCACAATCCATACAATCCATTTCTTACAATACCTAGAGATGTGATGGGAAATTACTGCTTAGAGAAAATTGATTTTTCTCTAATGTCTTAATGGGATCTAGTGCATTCCTCAGGTAGGTGTAGCATTGGCATAAATCATACATGTTTTTTCTTCCCTTAGTCATGGTAAACTGATAGGAAGATGCTCAAGTGAACTACATGCCAGTGAGACTATTTGGACAGCAGGTAAAGAAAATATTTCCTTTCAAGGGTACAGCTAACTTTAGGCAGAAGAAGATATTCAGAAGTGTGTGTAGAGAGAAATAAATTGTCACTTGGCCCTTTATGGAAGAATTTAAACAGAGGTAAAAAACAATCCCCATGTCTTCTACATAATTATATAACCAATACCACTGAATTTCTCATCCTATGTGTATCAGTTAAAAATAAATTTCATAGTGGCTGAAGTGAAGTGTATACCATGACCATCTAAGGGCCAATAATATTGTGATACACTAATAAGTATGGAAAATATGAGGAAATGCACAAAATGGAAAATGGGAGGACAAAGTTTACATATATATATTAGAACAACAATCTAGGCTATTTCTATGATGTCATGCTCGTACTCATGTGTGTATGACTCAGTCATTAATCTTCCAAGCATGGATATCTGATTTTGATTCTGTAGAATCTACAAGAAATGGCCATCTTGGGAAACATCTTGAAAGTCTCAGCACTGGGGAATAAGACAGAGGAGGATATGCAAGCTAGACTGGCAGCCAGCCTAGCCTAGCCAATGAGAGACTCTGTCTCAAGGAAGCTATGTAGAATATCTGAGGATGATGCCAAACATCATTTGTCTTACACACCTACACTAGCAAGAGGGGGGAAAAAGGGAGCAGGGAGATTTCCCACACTACTGTGCCATACCAAGATATCTATATCTCTCTTTACAGCCAAAATCAGTTTATGATGAGAAACACTAATTATTCCTGCAATCCAATTAGGGAAACATTGACTAAAACCAAAGAATACAGTAGCTGTTTTATTTTTCTTAGACTGAAGACACCATTACTCAAGGTAATGAAAATGAAATGCTGGAGTTGAAAGGGGGACAGAATGAAGAGGGTTGGACGATCTAGACAGTATCATCTTTGGAAACTGCTCTTTTTATAGAATAGAAGAGTCTGTTCAGGAGAGAAGAATGTATATATTATGACTCACTGCATCTGTTAATGGACTATTCCTTTCCAAGTAGATGGTCTGCAGAATATCTTTTCCTTTCTTTTCTTTTCTTTTCTTTTCTTTTCTTTTCTTTTCTTTCTTTCTTTCTTTCTTTCTTTCTTTCTTTCTTTCTGGAACTTTGAAATCCATTCATTTAATTTTTTCTTAGATTATTTTCTTCATTTACATTTCAAATGCTATCCCCAAAGCCCCATATACCCCCCCTGCCCTGTTCCCCAACCCACCCACTAGCCCTGGCATTCCCCTGTATTGGTGCATATGATCTTCATAAGATCAAGGGCCCCTCCTCCCATTGAAGGCCGACTAGGCCATCCTCTGCTACATATGAAAGTAGAGACACAGCTCTGGAGGGGTGGGTGTACTAGGTAGTTCATATTGTTGTTCCTCCTATAGGGTTGCAGATCCCTTTAGTTCCTTGGGTACATTCTCTAGCTCCTTCATTATGGGCCCTGAGTTCCATCCAATATATGACTATGAGCATCCACTTCTGTATTTGCCAGGCACTGGCATAGCCTCACAAGAGATAGCTATATCAGGGTCCTGTCAGCAAAATCTTGCTGGCAAATGCAGTAGTGTCTGGGTTTGGTGGTTGTATATGGGATGGATCCCCAGGTGGGGCAGTCTTTGGATGGTCCTTCCTTCCATCTCAGCTTCCAGCTATGCCTCTGTAACTCCTTCCATGGGTATTTTGTTCCCCATTCTAAGAAGGAAGGAAGTATCCACACTTTTGTCTTCCTTCTTGAGTTTCATGTGTTTTGCAAATTGTGTCTTGGGTATTTTAAGTTTCTGGGCTAATATCTGCTTATCAGTGATAAAATTTCAAAGCTTCTGTAAGTCAAAATACACTGTCAATAGGACAAAAAGACCATCAACAGATTAGGAAAGGATCATTACCAATCCTAAATCAGAAATGGGACTAGTATCCAATGTATATATAAAGAACTCAAGAAGATGGACTCCAGAAAATCAAATAACCCTATTAAAAAATGTGGTGTGGTGCTCAACTGAGGAATACCAAATGGCTGAGAAGCACCTGAAAAAAATGTTCAACATCCTTAATCATCAGGGTAAAGCAAATCAAAAGAACCCTGAGATTCCACCTCACACCAGGGAGAATGCTTAAGTTCAAAAATTCAAGAACAGCAGATCCTGGTGAGGATATGGAGAAAGAGGAACACTCCTCTATTGTTTGTGGGATTACAAGCTGGTACAACCACTCAGTCTGGCAGTTCCTCAGAAAATTGGACATAGTACTACTAGAAGATCCAGAAATACCTTTCCTGGGCATATACCCAGAATATGTTCCAACTTGTAATAAGGACACATGCTCCACTATTTTCATATCAGGGTTTCTTGTAATGAGCTCTTTAGAATAAAAAGTCTATCTGCTTCAGTGAATAATGTATTTGTAATTAATAAGAATGAGGGTTTTGACATCTTGTTTGATATTTTCCCCTTCATAGCAACATTAATAACAATAATAGTACTAATCAGTATAGCAAAAATTTTTTTTATAGATTTCCAATTTTATGTGTATTTATGTGTATTTCTTTCTTTATTTATTTTATATTGATAGAGATTGAATGCTGGGTTTTGTGTATACTAGTCCTTCACTCTACTACTAACTACACCCCCAGACTTAGGTATTACATTTTATTTTTTTTTTGGTTTTTTGAGACAGGGTATCTCTGTGTAACCCTGGCTCTCTAGGAACTCACTCTGTAGACCAGCCTGGCCTTGAACTCAGAAATCCACCTGCCTCTGCCTCCTGAGTGCAGGTATTACATTTTAAGAAATATAATACTAAGTGTTTGTGATTTAGTAAGTAATATTTGGCAATATTATTATAGTAAAGATCAAACAATTATGTTGTCCATTTGGTCTTTGTTTGTTTTTAAATTTAAGTTTAATTAGAATTAAAAGGATTCCATAATAAAGAGAACAGCATACTGCTTCAGAGTACAAAATATACACTAATCTGTAATTAACACCCAATCATTGCTCATTAATTTTTGATAATACAACATAACATTGACTGTGGATTTAGTGAATGAAAAGGCTTCAGGTTGTTGGGGATCTGATTTGTGCTTAGATGGGAATTTGCATGTTCACTGCAGGTTCCTGCTCTTTTGCATGGTAAATACAGAGACAGTAGCCAATGGTTGGGGAGTGGGATAGAGGCTAGACTTTTTGGGTCCCAGGGCTAAAAACACAGACACCAGAAGAAGAATTCTGCCATTAGGAGAACACAGGATAAGGACCATGTGGGACAGGGAACAGGAGGAGATCCTGCTGACAAGTAAGAATACAGGGAAGTGGACCAGGAGCTACTTTTCCTGATTTGGTCTGGGGTAGCAGAGATGAAATACAGATTTAGCAAGTATTAACTCAATAATTTCTGAGGGGAATATTTCAGCAATGTAGAGGTTCAAAATTTCAGAACCACTGAGCTAGCCAAGCCATATTAAAACATAAAGGCAGTGTGTGTATGTTTTCTCATTAGAGATCCAGAGCATTTGGGATGGGCCGTGTGAAAGACAGAACCACCTGATGGGACCTTAGTGTGGTTTTAATAATTACCAAAATAGCAGGGACTGATAGTTAGGGCCTGATAGTTTGTAATTAAATATACACTGAAATTATGTCCACACTATGTATGGAAGGGTTGGTATTCAACTTGCTTTTCAGGGCCTGACTAGGATTATAAGAGAGTGAAAAGTAACATGGAGACGTTTTCTTTCTGTGTGTAGTTTGAAACTACAAAAGAAACACTTAGCTGCTGACCCATCTGCTGGATGAATAACCTCACAAATCTCTCCATTGTGCAACCCACCTCCCCACAAATTGATTTATCTCCTTTGGTGAGCTCTCAAAATTCCAATATCTATGGGTACAATGGTTGTTTATCTTTGAAATGTTTTTTATTTTTTTATTTTTTCGAGACAGGGTTTCTCTGTATAGCCCTGGCTATCCTGGAACTCACTTTGTAGACCACGCTGGCCTCAAATTCAGAAATCTGCCTGCCTCTGCCTCCCAAGTGCTGGGATTAAAAGTGTGCACCACCACACCTGGCAGCTTTGAAGTTTTTATCATACAGTTATATCACTGTAATGTGGTCAGTCATCACATTCCAACTATTGGAAAACCTCCACATCCCACCTTGACAACGATAGATAGATGCCCAGAAAAGACTAAGAATCAGGTGGGATACAGGTAATAGAAACCACTGAATTCAAAGAATCCAAAAGCAGCAGTTAAAGAGAAGCTAAACTATGTTTAACATTACTCTTATTTATTTATCTCTGCATCTGCATGTGCCAACTCATGTATGTACTGGTAAACATGTGTGCATGTGTGCTCAGAAATGTGTATGCATATTTATGGAGAGGCTAGAGGAAAACTTTGGTGTAATCCATCAGGATTCTTCCCAATCTTGTTTTGTGAGGCAGAGATTTTCACTGGCTAAAAAAAAAACTCTTTGATTCCTGTAAACTCGGACTATAAGTGTATGCTGCTATACCACATGTGGCTTTTATTTATCACGCATTCTGGAGATAAAATTCAGGTTCTTCTGGTTGTAGAGTGCCCTCTCTCACAAAAGTTTTGTACACTTTTTTTTAAACCATCCCTTGGTAATTGTAAGGAATGTTCGTTTTTGTCTATACTTCCACAGGGGCAGATCGGCCCTTCACAACACACCACAATCTGTAGGACTCCCAGGAAATCTGCTGCAACCCAGGGATATAGGAGGAAGGTTCCAGACAGAAAATACTAGTCAGGTAACTTGAGAGATAGCCAGGAGGTAAGAGGCAAGCACAGGTCATAAGCAACAGATGTCAGTATATTTTGCCACCATCAGCAAGCCCTGGATATACCAAAAAAAAACTAAATAACATGGTCTGACCTAAAATCCCATTTCATGAAGATAATAGGGACCTTTAAGAAGGATATATGTAACTCACTTTAAAAAAATACAAGAAAACAGTTAAACAGGTAGAAGACCTTAAAGAGGAAATAAATGAATCCCTCAAAGAAATAGGGGAAAATAAAATGAAACAGGTGAAGGAATTGAACAATGTGGTCCAAGAACTAAAAATGGAAGTAGAAACTATAAAGAAATCAAAATTAGAGGCAACCGAGGAAATGGAAAACCTAGGAAAGACGGCAGGAGTTACAGATGCAAGCATCATCAACAGCATATAAGAGTAGAAGAGAGGGGATCATTTTTGGATGGGGCCACCCCAGAAATCTTCCTTCTGAACCCAGTGGAGGCCACTAAGGGCTCAAGTGTACTCTCCACGCCCACCACAGGACCTTGGGTTACCTTGGGATCAAGGGTGAGTGGAACTTGGCATCAGATCCAGAGAATCCCAGGGGGTCATGTGACAGCAGGAACAGGAACAGAGGAACCCCGCCCAACCAGAAGCTCCAACCCATTCCAGTCAGGGCCACCCCCACCATCTTCCTTCTAAACCCAGCAGAGGCCACTGAGGGCTCCTGACTTCTCTCCAAACATCAAGACCTCAGGATCACCTCGGGATCAAGGGTGAGTGGAACGCAGCATCAGCTTCTGAAAATCTCGGGGTGGGGTGGGGGTTGGGGGGTCTTGTGCCAGCAGGAATAGGGACAACGGAATCCTGCCTGAACAGAGGCTCCAATCCATTCCAGTTGGGTGGGGGCACCCCTGCCATCTTCCTTCTGAACCAGCCAGAGGTCACCAGGGGTCCTAGTGTACTCTCCATGCCACAGGACATAGGGATCACTTTGGGTTCATGGGAGGCAGAGCTGAGATCCAGACCCCAGGACACCTTTCTTGCCAAAGGAGAGTCAGCCTACAGGTAGGGTTCTGACCTCAGAACTTAAAAGGTGGATCAGAGTTCCAGACTTCTGGACACTTGCCCTATAAGAGGAGAGTTTGCCTACAGAGAGATCTCTGACCACTATAACTCAAGTGAGAATTGGACTCCCGGGAGTGCTGACAGAGGCTAACAGAATCACAGGAGGATCAAGCTCCAGCAAGACACAGCTTGAACATTAACACCAGAGATTTCCAGATGGTGAAAGGCAATCATAAGAAACTTACTAACAGAAACCAAGAACAGAGGGCATCATCAGAACCCAGTACTCCAACCACAGTGAGTCCTGGATACCCCAACACACCTGAAGTAATACATTTCATTAAAGAAATACAGGGGAACAGTGCTAAACAAGTAAAAGTACTTAAAGAGGAAGCACAAAAAAATCCCTCAAGGAATTACAGAAGAACACTGTTAAACAGGTACAAGCCCTTAATGAGGAAACACAAAAATCCCTCAAGGAATTACAGGATAACACTGCTAAACATGTAGAAGTCCTTAGAGAAGAAATACAAAAATCCCATAAAGAATTACAGGAAAGCACAAACAAACGGGATGGAATTGAATGAAATGATCCGAAATCTAAAAATGGAAGTAGAAACAATGAAGAAAACACAAGGGAAAACAATTCTGGATATAGAAACCCTAGGAAATAAATCAGGAGCCATAGATGTGAGAATCAGCAACAGAATAAAAGAGAAGGAAGAGAGAATTTCAGATACAGAAGATTCCATAGGGAACATGGACAAAACAATCAAAGAAAATGCAAAATGCAAAATGCAAAATGCAAAAAGATCCTAACAAAGAACACCCAGGAAATCCAGGACACAATGAGAAGATCAAACCTTCAGATAATAGGTATAGATGAGAATGAAGATTTTCAAAATAAATGGCCAGCAAATATCTTCAATAATATTATAGAAGAAAACTTCCCATACCTAAAGAAAGATATACCCAGGAACATTCAAGAAGCCTACAGAACTCCAAATAGACTGGACCAGAAAATAAATTCCTCCCGACACATAATAATCAGAACAACAAATGCACTAAATAAAGACAGACTATTAAAAGCAGTGAAAGAAAAAGGTCAAGTAACATATAAAGGCAGGCCTATTAGAATTACTCCAGGCTTCTCACCAGAGACTATGATAGTCAGAAGATACTGGACAGATGTTATACAGACACTAAGAGAATACAAATGCCAGCCCAGGTTACTATACCNAGCAAAACTCTCAATTACCATAGATGGAGAAAGCAAAGTATTCCATGACAAAACCAAATTCACACAATATCTTTCCATGAATCCAGCCTTCAAAAAATAATAAAGGGAAAACATCAACATAAAGATGGAAACTACACCCTAGAAAAAGAAAGAAAGTAATCCTTCAACATAACTAAAAGAAGACAGCCACAAGAACAGAATCCCAACTCTAACAACAAAAATGACAGGAAGCAACAATTACTTTCTTTGATTTCTCTTAACTTCAATGGACTCAGTTCCCCCAATAAAAAGACATAGACTAATAGATTGGCTAAACAAACAGGACCCAACATTTTACTGCCTACAGGAAATGCACATCAGGGACAAAGACAGGCACTACCTCAGAGTGAAAGGATGGAACACAATTTTCCAAGCAAATGGTCCAAGGAAACAACCTGGAGTAGCCATTCTAAAATCGAATAAAATTGACTTCCAACCCAAAGTTATCATAAAAGACAGGGAGGGGCACTTCATACACATCAAAGGTAAAATCTAACAAGATGAATTCTCAATTCTAAATATCTATGCTCTAAACGCAAGGTGTGCACATTCATTAAAGAAACTTTAGTAAAGCTCAAAGCACACATTGCACCTCACACAATAATAGTGGGTGACTTCAACATCCCACTCTCACGAATGGACAGATCCTGGAAACAGAAACTATGATACTGACAGAAGTTACGAAACAAATGGATTTAACAGATATCTACAGAATATGTTATTCTAAAACAAAAGGATTTAACTTCTTCTCAGCCCATCATGGTACCATCTCCAAAATTGACCATATAATTGGTCACAAAACAGGACTTAACAGATACAAAAATATTGAAATTATCCCATGCATCCTATCAGATCACCACAGACTAAGGCTGATCTTCAATAACAGCATAAATAATAGAAAGCCAATATGCACGTCAAAACTGAACAACTCTCTACTCAATGATACCTTGGTCAAGGAAGAAACAAAGAAAGAAATTAAAGACTTTTTAGAGTTTAATGAAAATGAAGCCACAACATTCCTAAACTTATGGAACACAATGAAAGCACTCCTAAGAGAAATACCCATAGCTCTGAGTGGAGCAAAAAAGAAACTAGAGAGAGCATACACTAGCAATCTGATAGCATACCTAGAAGCTCTAGAACAAAAGGAAGCAAATGCAATCAAGAGGAGTAGACATCAGGAAATAATCAAACTTAGTGCTGAAATCAACTTAGTGGAAACAAAATGAATTATTCAAAGAATCAATGAAACCAGGAGCTGGTTCTTTGAGGAAATCAACAAGATAGATAAACCCTTAGCCAGACTAACTAGAGGGCACAGAGACAGTATCCTAATTAACAAAATCATGAATGAAAAAGGAGACATAACAACAGATCCTGAGGAAAATCAAAATGTCATCAGATCCTACTACAAAAGGCTATACTCAACAAAACTTGAAAACCTGGATGAAATGGACAATTTCCTA
>NW_018391913.1:251579-253388 GCF_900095145.1 Mus pahari | reverse complement strand
AGAGAGAGAGAGAGAGAGAGAGAGAGAGAGAGAGAGAGAGAGAGAGAGATTGTATATGATAAGTGCATGACTAGCAGTACTGTCGATGTGTAAAGGATATAAGATTAGTTTAAAATTCTAGATGTCTATGTAATAATTGTATTTAGAACCATTCTACATACACAATCATTCTCTGCAAGAGTATTTTTCATGTGGCAACATATCAGTGGCTATACCACTGGAAAAAAATGAGACTTATCCTCCCAACTACAATCCTTTGTGGAGGGGTGGGATGTCCGAATCCTTCCATCATCCACAACAATTTCTGAGACTGGGATTGCGCAGGTCTTGTACAGTGAATCTATTTGTAAAATGGCTATATCATGTCTAGAAAATATATATTTTTCCTGCATGTTTGCCATTCTTAACTCTTATATATTCCATGATTCCACGTTTGTGAAGTTCCCTGTTCCTGGAAAAGAATGTCAGAGCTGTTCCATTTATGTATAAGCACCCCACTATCCCCACTCTGTGGCTACAGGCAAAATGAACACTTGAATGTTGAACAAGGATTACTGAAATGGGTTGCAACAGGAGAGGGCCAGGACAAGAGACAGAAAAGAAAATTTATAGAAATACATTCTAGAAATGCATGAAACCATCACATAAGAAAAATTAAAACATTTTGCACATGGGGTAGGTACATGAGGATTCAAAGTGCTAATAATGTGAAAATGAATCTTTTTAATTCAAGTTTTCTGAACTCTTTGAATTGTATATAATAAGGTATATTTCTTTTTAATAAACTTTAAAGTTACACATTTATCAAAATAATTAACCTTATATATCATTTAAAATGTGGCACATTAGGATTTAGAACTGTAATGAAGTTTGCACAACAAACAAGGGAGAGGAAGGGTTCATCTTGAAGATTCGGGTCTGAGTAAGATCTACACATAGCAGTAAATCTTGGCTGTCATTTCTGAGTAGTAGCTGTCCACATTGTTTGTAAAGACAAGGCTTCCCTGTGACCTGGAACTTGTTGGTTTGGCCAAGCTACACACATAACTACTCTCGGTGTTTTGTGGGATTTAACAGAAGACAACTATAGAAAAAGGTCATTCTACATTTTCATAATGTGTGTTTGTGTGTGTGTGTGTGTGTGTGTGTGTGTGGGTATTTGTGAATAATTTTCATGAATATGAGTGTTCATGTTTATACATCGATATACAAGATATGTGTCAGTCATCATGCCTGGATTATTTTACCGCAGATGCAGATATTAGACTCAGGTACTCATGCTTATTTATCATGTACTTTACCAAGTAATGTATCTACTCAGCATTATTTTTGTTTCTTACAAATATTAGAAAGGTGTGAAGTAGAAATATTAGAAAAATAGATCAGAAGTGTGTTATAAGGTCTTCATATTAGAGTATTTACTGTTTATAGATAATGACATAGCCATGCTACTGAATCCATTTCCAGAAATCTTTTATGATACTCATGACAGAGTATCAAATAATTCTATTTCTTCTAGAAATTTTCAAAATAATCATGTGACAATTGGCTTTAAATTTTAATTATTGGTTAAGAGTATCCACTACTGCCCCATTGGTATTTTTCTCTTGTCTCTTGAGTGTATAATTCAATTATACTCTTTCCACTTGAATACACCACAAGCTAATTTCATTTTGAAAACATCTTAGTCCCAAATATGGGCCTAAACAGGCTGTGAGAAAATTACCACCACCATCCAGAGGCAGAAAGCAGAGTTAGCCAAGAGCAGACAGCAGGTCTCCTATGAGGCTATGCCAGTGCCTGGCAAAT
>NW_018391913.1:218465-248531 GCF_900095145.1 Mus pahari | reverse complement strand
CTTTCCAAGACTTTTATCATGAAGGGGTGTTGGATTTTGTCAAGTGCTTTCTCAGCATCTAATGAGATGATCCTGTGGTTTTTGTCTTTGAGTTTATTTATGTAGTAGAATTATATTGATGGATTCCCGTATATTAAACCATATCTGCATCCCTGGGATGAAGCCTACTTGGACATGATGGATGATCATTTTGATGTGTTCTTGGATTCGGTTTGCAAGGACTTTATTGAGTATTTTTGCTTCAATATTCATAAGGGAAGTTGGTCTGAAGTTCTCTTTCTTTGTTGGTTCTTTGTGTGGTTTAGGTATCAGAGTAATTGTGGCTTCATAGAATGAATTGGGTAGAGTACCTTCTTTTTCTATTTTGTGGATTTCTTTGAAGAGAGTTGGAATTAGATCTTCTTTGAAAGTCTGATAGAATTCTACACTAAACCCATCTGTTCCTGGGCTTTCTTTGGTTGGGAGACTAGTGATGACTACTTGTATTTCTTTAGAGGAAATGGGACTGTTTAGATCATTAATCTAATCCTGATTTAACTTTGGTACCTGGTATCTGTCTAGGAATTTGTCCATTTTGTCCATGTTATCCAATTTTGTTGAGTATAGCCTTTTGTAGTAGGATATGATGAGGTTTTTGATTTACTCAGGATCTGTTGTTATGTCTCCCTTTTCATTTCCGTTTTTGTTAATCAGAATACTGTCCCTGTGCCCTCTAGTTAGTCTGGCTAAGGGTTTAATCTATCATGTTGATTTTCTTAAAGAACCAGCTCCTGGTTTGGTTGATTCTTTGAATAGTTCTTTTTTGTTTCTACTTGCTTGATTTCAGCCCTAAGTTTGATTATTTCCTGCCTTCTACTCCTCTTGGGTGAATTTGCTTCCTTCAGATCTAGGGCTTCTAGGTGTTCTGTCAGGTTGCTAGTATATGCTTTCTCTAGTTTCTTTTTGGAGGCACTCAGGGCTATGAGTNTTCNTCTTAGGACTGCTTTCATTGTGTCCCATAGGTTTGGGTATGTTGTGGCTTCATTTTCATTAAACTCTAAGAAGTCTTTAATTTCTTTCTTTATTTCATCCTTGATCAATTTATCATTGAGAAGAGTGTTGTTCAGTTTAGAAGTGAGTGTTGTCCTATTGTTTATGCTGTTTTTGAAGATCACCTTTAGTCCGTGGTGATCTGATCGGATGCATGGGATTATCTCAATATTTTTGTATCTGTGGAGGCCTGTTTTGTGACCAATTATATGGTCAGTTTTGGAGAAGGTAAAATGTGGGGCTGAGAAGACGTTATATCCTTTTGTTTTAGGATAAAATATTCTGTAGATATCTATTAAATTCATTTGTTTCATAACTTCTGTTAGTGTCCATGTGTCTCTGTTTATTTTCTGTTTCCAGGATCTGTCCATTTGTAGGAGTGGGGTATTGAAATCTCCCACTACTATTGTGTGAGCTGCAATGTGTGCTTTGAGCTTTACTAAAGGTTCTTTAATAAATGTGGCTGCTCTTTTATTTGGAGTGTAAATATTCAGAATTGAGAGTTCCTCTTGGTAGATTTGACCTTTGATGAATATGAAGTGCCCCTCCTTGTCTTTTTTTATAACTTTGGGTTGGAAACCAATTTTATTTGATATTAGAATGGGTATTCCAGCTTGTTTCTTCAGACCATTTGCTTGGAAAATGTTTTCCAGCCTTTCACTCTGAGGTAGTGTCTGTCTTTTTCCCTGAGGTGGGTCTCCTGTAAACTGCAAAAATTTGCGTCCTGTTTGTATAGCCAGTCTATTAGTCTCTGAAGTTATTAAATGACACAAATATGTCCCAATCTCAAGTAACTCAATCAGTGTTAAAAACTTCAGATGAATTGTCACCTTCCTAAACCCCTGGCTACACAAACCACACTAGAGGAGCTTGTACAGCTGACAGGTGACTTTAACTGCACACAAAGAAAGAAAAGGGAAGAATACAAAAGAAAAACATTTAAATATTTTCAATTTAAATGTGTTTATGAAAGCTAAAGACTTATTTTTTTCTCCTTCCAGATAAACCATCCTTATTTCATCATCATTGTAAAATAATGGAGAGAATAAAAACTGAGGAAATTGAGAACCACAAACAATACATGTTTCAGTCAGTGGGCAAGTGTATCAATAAGTGGAAGTCAGAGGACAGCTTGCAGAAGTCTGTGATGTCCTACTATGTACTTCCCAGGGATCGCACTCATGTTAACAGACTTATTGGCAGTCCTTTATCCATTGAGCCATCTCACCCATCCTCAAACTACATTTTATGAGATACTGGTACCTGGATTCCTGGCTTCCAACAACCTGGAGATTCCAATGTCCCTTATAAAAAATAGCTTCAAATTATTACAAAACTCAAATCCTTCTATTCAGAAGCTTAAATAATCTCCAGATTATTTATTATATGTGATACAGATAAAAATGTAAAATAAATAGCAATCCTACAATAGTTTGGGGATATTAACACATATTTAAAGCACATCGAATACAAATACACTAAATCATATAATTTTGAAACATAATTGTCTTTTTTTCCTTTTTTTAATTAGATATTTTCTTTATTTACATTTCAAACATTATCTCCTTTCCTGGTTTCTCCTCCAAAACCTTCTCTCCTCACCCTACTTACCAACCAACCCACTCCTGCTTCCTGGCCATGGCATTCCCCTATACTAGGGCATAGAGCCTTCACAGGACCAAGGATCTCTCCTCCCACTGATGACACACAAGGCCATCCTCTGATACATATGTAGCTAGAGCCATGAGTCTCTCCACGTGTACACTTTGGCTGGTGGTTTAGACCCTGGGGACCCTTAGGGTACTGTTTGGTTCATATTGATGTTCCTTCTATGGGGCTGCAAACCCCTTCATCTCCTTGAGTCCTGTCCTCAGGACCCTGTGCTCAGTCCAGTGGTTGGCTGAAATCATCCACCTATGTATTTGTCAGACACTGGTAGAGACCCTCAGAAGACAGCTATATTAGGCTCCTCTCAGCATGCACTTGCCATCCTCAATAGTGTCTGGGTTTAGTGACAGCATATGGGATGGATACCCAGGTGGGACAGTCTGTGGATGGCCTTTCCTTCAGTCTCTGCTCCACATTTTGTATCTGTAACTCCTACCATGGGTTATTTTTCTCTCCCTTCTAAGAAGGACCAAAGTGTTAACACTTTGGTCTTCCTTCTTTTTTGATCTTCATGTGGTATGTGAATTTTATCTCAGGTATTCCAAGTTTCTGGGCTGATATCAACTTATAAGTGAGTGCATACAATGTGTGTTCTTTTGTGATTTGATTACCACACTCAGAATGATATTTTCTAGTTCCATCCAGTCTTATGGAGTGCTTGTGCAATAAGAACTATAGCAAATGAATAATCATGCCAGCCTCACTATCTCTCTTATCTTTACAGAGATCCAGTCACAAGCTTCATAATGCCATTTGATAAACATGTTCCAAAAAAATTAGGACACTTAGTGACTTCATAGCAATCTGAATTTGTGAGTTGTATGATGTTTTCACAAGAAAACATAATATTTCTAGAACATCAATGATGGTCAAGTCAATTGGTTGGAAAATAAAATGCAAAACTTTAAATATCCTATTATTAAGACTTCAAATTATGGTCCATGAGAAAAAAAATAAAATTTGATTATTGTTCTAATGCAAGTCAGAAAAAATCAATTTGAATTAGACTCTTGACAAGATCTGTAAGTTAAAGAGAGAAAATGCTAATATTTAAGGGAACGTGCAGTTCTAGTGAAACATTTAATATCATTTGTATTATAGATGCACATTGCCATTTCCTTCAGGTTTCCTAGGGAAAAATCCAAATTAGGTTTTGATGCCTTTAGCATTCAAAACAAGATTCCTATCACTTATCCCACAATAAGAAAGTTTCTCCCCTTATTTTGCAGATAAGGAAATAGAAGCAAGGGATTAATAAATTCTTCGACCTTAGATAAGAAGAAAGATATGAATTCAGATTTTACTGCTCAAAATCAATAATATATTTTCTATACTTTGTCAAACCATGCCTGTTATAGTCAGAAAAAAAATCATAGCTCCTTAGTACAATTATTGGTGAATCAACATTATAATCATTACTTTGACAAAGCTGCAGATGTTTTTGAGTATAAAACCTCAAATTTCTTAGAGATTCTTTTAAGTACATAGAGTTTCCTCAGTTATTCTGGTCTATCTACTCATCTGTATTAAAAAAAGAATCCTGACAATGAAATAAACACCACCTGCACAGATAAACATTCTAATAAGTATTATACAAATTTGCCTAAATTTGTATAATATTTCTTGCTAAATCTCAATCTGAATTTGAACAAAATAATTTCAGTAAAAGGAACCTACTGAATACTTTCTCTAGAAATCCAAATATAATGCTATTCAAAATGTACCCTAGGGCTGCTTGACTTAGAATGCTCTGGGATATTGTAAAAGTGGAGAGTTTGGAGCTGTCATCAGACACTAAATGTTTGTAACCCATAATTTTTATTCAAACTCATCAGTTAACACTGACAGTTTACAAACATTATAGATATTAAATACTTAGAGTTATTGATTACTAGGTTAGACATATTGTTGTTTTTTTAATTGAAGCGTTCTCCTTCTGAGTACTTTTGTTTCTGCTCTGAAGAATTCTTTTTGTTTGTGTGTGTGCATATTTGTGCAGAACTTAGTGCAATGTGAGTATAACCATGTGTTTGTTTTACAGGTGTTAGGGTTCATACAAATGTTGACACTGCATGTTTTCCTTGATCATATTCCATCTTGTGTTTTGAGACAGAACCTATTACTGAATGGAGTGCTTACATGTTGGCTGTACTGGATGGCAAGCATGCTCTGGCATTCTCTCCCTTTTCTGTCCCTAGGCCCAGTTTCAGGATTACAAAGGATGCCACTATGCCTACATGGGACAATCTCCTCCCTTATCACTGAAGCTATCAGGGCAGTCACAAGAGGAAATAATCAAAAAGAAATAAGTTAAACAAAATTGCAAACATCAGCTCACAGAACACTTAGTGGGAAATTACATTTTGCTTAACTGGCCACAATGAAAGGGGCACTAGCTTTTCCATGATGGCTAAGGATGTTGAACATTTCTTCAGGCGCTTCTTGGTCATTTGACATTCCTCACTTGAGAATTCTTTGTTTAACTCTGTACCCCATTTTTAATAGGGTTATTTGGTTCTCTGGAGTCTAACATTTTCAGTTCTTTGTATGTATTAGATATTAGTGCTCTATCAGATGTTGGATTGGTAAAGATCCTTTCCCAATATGTTGGTTGCAGTTTAGGCCTGTTGACAGTGTCCTTTGCCTTACAGAAGCTTTACATTTTTATGAGGTCCCATTTGTCAATTCTTGATCTTAGAGCATAAGCCATTAGTGTTTTATTGAGGAATTATTCCCCTGTCCCCATGTGTTTGAGGCTCTTCCCCACTTTCCCTTCTATTAGTTTCAGTGTATCTGGTTTTAGGTAAAGATCTTTGATCTACTTGGACTTCAGCTTCATACAAGGAGATAAGAATGGTTCTTGCATTCTTTTACATGCTGACCACCAGTTGAACTAGCAACAATTGTTGAAAATGCTGTCTTTTCTCCACTGGATGGTTTTAGCTCCTTTGTGAAAGATCAAGTGACCATAGGTGTGTGGGTGCATTTCTGGGTCTTCAATTCTATTCCATTGATCTACCTGCCTCTCTCTGTACCAATACAGTGCAGATTTTAATCAATATTTCTCTGTAATATTCCTTGAGTCAGGAATGGTGATTCCCCAAAGGACTTCTTTTATTGTTGACATTGGTTTTCACTATTCTGGAGTTTGTAGTTAGTCCAAATAAATTTGCAAATTGCTCTTTCTAACTCTGAAGAATTGAGTGGGAATCTTGATGGGAATTGCATTGAATTTGTAGATTGCTTCCTAAAACAATATCATTTTTACTATGCTGATCCTGCCAAACATGAGCATGGGAGATTTTTCCATATTTGATTTCTTTCTTCTGAGATCTGAAGTTCTTGGAATATACACTTTCACTTGCTAGGTTGGAGTCACCCCAAGATATTTTATATTACTTGTGACTATTGTGAAGGATGTCATTTCCCTAATTTCTTCCTCAGCTGTTTATTCTTTGAGTTGAAGAAGGCTACTGGTTTGAGCTAATTTTATATACATCTATTTTGCTGAAGTTGTTTATTAAGTGAAGGGATGTTTTGGTTGAATTTGTGGGGTCATTTAAGTATACTATCACAATATCTGCAAATAGTGAAACTTTGATTTCTTCCTTTTTAATTTGTATCCCTTTGACCTCCTCTTGTTGTCTAACTGCTCTGGCTAGCACTTAGAGTACTATATTGATCACATATGGATAGAGTGTGCAGACCTGTCTAGTGACTAGTTTTAGTGGGATTACTTCAAGTTTCTCTCCATTTAGTTTGATATTGGTTACTGGGTGGTGTATATGGCTTTTACTATGTTTAGGTATGGGTCTTGAATTCCTGATCTTTCCAAGACTTTTATCATGAAGGTGTGCTGAATTTTGTCAAACACTTTCTTAGCATCAAATGAAACGATCATGTTTTTTTTTTTTTTGAATTTGTTCATGTAGTGGATTATATTGATGGATTTCCATATATTGAACCATCACTAAATCCCTGGAAGTAAGCCTATTTGATCATGGTGAATGATCATTTTCATGTGTTCTAAGATTAAGTTTGAGAATTTTTGTTTGTTTGTGTGTTTTTATTGGTTTTTTTGTTTTTTAAACTTGAATATATTTCTTTTTTTTTTTTAGTCATTTCTTTTTTATTGGATCTTTTCTTTATTTACATTTCAAATGATATCCCCTTACCTAGATTCCTCTCTGAAAATCCCCTATCCCCTCTCCACAACCCCTGTTCACCAAACTACCCACTGAAAGATATTGCTGGATTGTTGGGTAGTAATATGTCCAATTTTCTAAGGAACCACCAAACTGATTTCCAGAGTGTTTGTACTATGTTGCAATCTCACCAGCAATGGAGGAGTGTGCCTCTTTCTCCATTTCCTCGCCAGCATCTGCTGTCATCTGAATTTTTGATCTTAGCCATTCTAACTGGTGTGAGGTGGAATCTCAGGGTTGTTTTGATTTGTATTTCAGTGATGATTAAGGATGTTGAACATTTTTTTCAGGTGCTTCTCAGCCATTTGGTATTCCTCAATTGAGAATTATTTGTTTAGCCATTTTTTAATAGGTTTATTTGATTTTCTGGAGTCCAGCTTCTTGAGATCTTTGTATATATTGGATATTAGTCCCCTATCATATTTAGAATTGGTAAAGATCGTTTGCCAATTGTTGGTGGCCTTTTTGTCTTATTGACAGTTTCTTTTGCCTTACAAAAGCTTTGAAATTTTAAAAGGTCCCATTTGTCCATTCTTGATCTTACAGCAACAACAATTGCTGTTCTGTTTAGGAATTTTTCCCCTGTGTTCATATCTTCGAGGCTCTTCCCAACTTTCTCCTCTATAAGTTTCAGTGTATCTAGTTTTATGTGGAATCCCTTGATCTACTTAGAATGGAGCTTTGTACAATCATATAAGAATGGATCAATTCACATTCTTGTACATGATAACCCCCAGTAGTGGCAGCACCATTTGTTGAAAATGCTGTCTTTTTTCCACTGGATGGTTTTAGCTCCCTTGTCAAAGATCAAGTAACCATAGGTATATGGGATCATTTCTGGGTCTTCAAATCTATTCCATTGATCTACCTGTATGTTGCTGTACCAGTACCATGTACTTTTTGTCATGATTGTTCTGTAGTACAGCTTGAGGTCAGGCATGGAGATTCCACTAGAGGTTCTTTTTTTGATGAAAAAAGTTTTTGCTAGCCTAGGTTTTTTCTTATTCCAGATGAATTTGCAAATTGTCTTTTTTAACTTCATGAAGAATTGAGTTGGAATTTTAATGGGGATTTCATTGAATCTGTAGACTGCTTTTGGCAATGTAGCCATTTTTAGTATATTAATCCTGCCAATCCATGAGCATGGGAGAACTTTCCATCTTCCGGGGTCTTCTTCAATTTCTTATTTCTGAGACTTGAAGTTCTTATCATAGAGATCTTTCACTTTCTTAGTCAGAGTTACACCAAGGTATTTTATATTATTTGTGACTATTTTGAAGGCTGTTGTTTCCCTAATTTCTTTCTCAGCCTGTTTATCCTTTGTGTAGAGAAAGGCCACCGATTTGTTTGAGTTAATTTTATATCCAGCTACTGCACTGAAGCTGTTTATCTATGGAACGGGTTCTCTGGTGGATTTTTAAGGTCACTTACATAAACTGATATCATCTGCAAATAGTGGTATTTTGATTTCTTCCTTTCCAATTTGCCTCCCAGTGATCTCCTTTTGATTTCTAATTGCTCTAGCTAGGACTTCAAGTACTATATGGCATAGGAAGGGAGAAAGATGGCAGCCTTGTCTAGTCCCTGATTTTATTGGGATTGCTTCAAATTTCCCTCCATTGAATTTGATGTTGGCTACTGGTTTGCTGTATATTGTTTTTATTATATTAAGGTATAGGCCTAGAATTCCTGATCTTTCCAAGACTTTTATCATGACTGGGTGTTGGATTTTGTCAAATGCTTTCTCAGCATCTAACAAGATCATCATGTGGTTTTTGTCTTTGAGTTTGTTTATATAGTGGATTACATTGATGGATTTCTGCATATTAAACCATCTTATATCCCTTGGATGACGCCTACTTGCTCATGATGAATGATCATTTTGATTGATCTTAGATTTGATTTGCAAGAATTTTACTGAATATTTTTGCATTGATATTCATAAGGGAAATTGGGCTGAAGTTGGATTTTGGTGTAGTTTAGGTGTCAGAGTAATTGTGGCTTCATAGAATGAATTGGGTAGTGTACATTCTATTTCTAATTTGTGAACAAGTTTAGAAGAATTGGAATTAGGTCTTCTTTGAAGGTCTGATGGAACTCTGCAGTAAACCCATCTGGTCCTGGGCTTTTTTTTTTTTTTTGGTTGGGAGACTAGTAGTCTGACCTGTATTTAACTTTGATTCCTGGTATCTGTCTAGAAAATTGTCCATTTCATCCAGATTTTCCAGTTTTGTTGAGTATAGGCTTTTATAGTAAAAAAATGATGCTTTGGATTTCCTCATGTTCTGTTGTTATGTCTGCCATTTCATTTCTTCTTTTGTGAATTAGGATACTGTCCCTGTGCCCTCTAGTTAGTCTGACTAAGGGTTTATCTGTGTTGTTGATTTACTCAAAACAAAACAAACAAACAAACAAACAAAAAACAGCTCCTATTTCGGTTGATTCTTTGTATAATTCTTTTGTTTCTAGTTGGTTGATTTCAGCCCTGAGTTTGATTATTTCCTGCCCACTACTCTTCTTGGGTGAAACTGCTTCATTTTGTTTTAGAGCTTTTATGTGTGCTGTCAAGCTGCTAATATGTGTTCTCTCTACTTTCTTTTTGGCGGCACTCAGGGCTATGAGTTTTCCTCTTAGGAATGCTTTCATTGTTTCATAAGTTTGGCTAGGTTGTGGCTTCATTTTCATTAAACTCTAAAAAGTCTTTAGGTTGTTTCTTTATTTCTTCATTGACCAAGTTTTTATTGAGTAGAGTGTTGTTCAGCTTTCACATGAATGTTGACTTTCTATTATTTATATTGTTATTGAAAATCAACCTTAGTATGTGGTGATGTGATAAGATGCATGGGATAATGTCTGTATTTCTGTATCTGTTGAGGCCTGTTTTATGACCAGTTATATAGTCAATTTTGGGGAAGGTACCATGAGGTGCTAAGGAGAAGTTACATTTTTTGGGGGGGTAAAAATGTTTTGTAGATATCTGTTAAATCCTTTTGTTTTGTAACTTCTGTTAGTTTCCATGTGTCTCTGTTTAGTTTCTGTTTCCAAGATCTGTCCAATGATGCAAGGGGGCTGTTCAATTCTACCACTCTTAATCTTTGAGGTGCAGTGTGTGGTTTGAGCTTTACTAGAGTTTCCTTAATGAATGTGGATTCCCTTGCATTTGGAGCATAGATATTCAGAATTGAGAGTTCATTTTCTTGGAAGATTTTAACTATGATTATTAGTATGAAGTGCCCCTCCTTGTCTTTTTTGATAACTTTGGGCTAGAAGTCGATTTTATTTGATATTAGAATGGGTACTCCAGCTTGTTTCTTCGGACCATTTGCTTGAAAATATGTTTTCCAGCCTTTTACTCTGAGGTAGTGTCTGTCTTGGTCCCTGAGGTGGGTTTCCTGTATGCAGCAAAATGTTGGATACTGCTTATGTAGCCAGTATGTTAATCTATGTCTTTTTGTTGGTGAATTGAGTCCATTGATATCATGAGATATTAAAGAAAAGTAATTGTTACTTCCTTTTATTTTTGTAGTTAGAGCTGGGATTCTGTTCTGGTATCTGTCTTCATTTAGGTTTGTTGAAGGATTACTTTCTTTCTTTTTCTAGGGTGTCATTTCCCTTCTTGTGTTAGAGTTTTCCCTTTATTGTCCATTGAAGGGCTGGATTCAAGGAAAGATATTGTGTGAATTTGGATTTATCATGGAATAATTTGGTTTCTCCATCTATGGTAACTGAGAGCTTTGCTGGGTATAGTAGCCTGGGCTGGCATTTGTGTTCTCTTAGGGTCTGAATAACATCTGTCCAGGATCTTCTGACTTTTAAAGTCTCTTGTGAGAAGTGTGTTATAATTCTAATAGGTCTGCCTTTATATGTTACTTGAGATTTTTCCCTTACTGCTTTTAATATTCTATCTTTATTTAGTGCACATTTTGTTCTGAGTATTTTATGTCAGGACGAATTTCTTTTTTTGACCTGTCTATTTGGAGTTTTGTAGGCTTCTTGTATGTTCATGGTCATCTCTTTCTTTAGGATAGGGGAGTTTTCATCTATAATTTTGTCGAAGATATTTAATGGTTCTTTAAGTTGAAAAATCTTCATTTTCATCTATACCTATTATTCTTAGGATTGGTCTTCTCCTTTTGTCCTGGATTTCCTGGATATTTTTAGTTTGGGTCTTTTTCCATTTTGTATTTTCTTTGACTTTTGTGTCCATGTTCTCTACTGAATCTTCTGCAGCTAAGATTCTCTCCTCTATCTCTTGTATTCTATTGCTGATGCTCACATCTATGGTTCCTGATTTCTTTCCTAGGTTTTCTATCTCCAGAGTTGTCACATTTTGGGTTTTCTTTATTGCTTCTATTTCCCTTTTTAGCTCTTGGATGGTTTTGTTCAATTCCATCACCTGTTTGGTTGTGTTTTCCTGTAATTATTTAAGGGATTTTTGTGTTTCCTCTTTAAGGACTTCTACCTGTTTAGCAGTGTTCTCCTGTGTTTCTTTAAATGAGATATAATGCCCTTCTTAAAGTCCTCTACCAGTGTCAGGAGATATGAATTTAACTTCAAATCTTGCTTTTCATGTGTGTTGGGGTATCCAGGACTGGCTGAGGTGGGGGTGATGGGTTCTGGTGATGGTGAGTGGTCTTGGTTTCTGTTAGTAAGATTCCTACATTTGCCTTTCACCATCTGGTAATCTCTGGCATTAGTTATTATAGTTGTCTCTGGCCGGAGCTTGTTCCTCCTGTGATTCTGTTAGTGTCTGTCAGCAGTCCTGGTAATCCAGCTCTCTCCTGATTTTCAGTGGTCAGACTACTCTCTGCAGGCAAGCTATCCTCTTGCAGGGAAGGTGCACAGAGGTCTGGTATTCAGACCTGCCTCCTGCCTGAAGATGAAGGCCTGAAACAGGGCCTGTCACAGAAGATGTGTTTCCTCTGCAGTCTGTGTGCTCACCTGCCCAGACTGGTCTCTGAGGAACCCGGGACACCAGATGGCTCCCTTACCTGCTCCTGCAGTCATAGACCTCCCAGCAGGCCACCTCTCCTCTGGCAGGGAAGGTGCCCAGATGTCTGGATGCCAAAAGAGGTTCTGTCCTGAAGCTGTGTTGTTTCTGTTGTCTGCTCATTCACCTGCCCTGTATTTCTTTAAGAGAGTGATTTATGTTCTTAAAGATTTGTATCATCATCATGAGAAATAATTTTACATTTGAATCTTGCTTTTCTGGTGTGATGGTATATCCAGGACTTTCTTTGGTGGAGGAATTGGGTTCTGATGGTACCAATTAACCTTGGTTTCTGTTGCTTATGTTCTTATGCTTGCCTCCTGCCATCTGATTATCTCTAGTGCTAACTGTCCTCACTATATCTGACAGGAGCCTGTAATTTCTATAATTCTGGTTGAGTCAGAACTCTTCAGATTCAAGCTGACTCTGTAATCCTGTAATACTGGGATCCTGTGATTCTGAGATCCTGTGTGTATCAGAGCTCCTGGGAGTCAAACTGCCTCTGGAACTCTGAGATCCTGGATGTATTAGAGTGCCTGGGAGTGGAGCTTCCTCTGGGTGATTTGGGACTGGCTGCATAGTTTGTGCCTAAGTCTGCATTCAGTCATGAGCCAAACAACAATATAATATATTACAGTGGTGAATACAATTGAATTGTTTGGTGATACTTGGATAGTTTAGCTTAGTAAAGTATATGTGTATGTGTGTGAGAAAGAGATAGAGAAAGAGAGAAAGAGACAGAGAATCCTTGTTGGTCTGTCTCATTCTTTGATATCAAATTTGTTTATTATAGAAGCCATTGTATAACATATCAATGTATTTTTAATCATTTACATAAAATGGCACAGAACTATCCTATAATATATAGAGAGATATTTTCCTACATAAAAGTCATCTGCATATAACCTAAGTAACATATTTGTTATACAACAACTTATTACATTTTTGTAAACTTTCTGCAATATAGTTCAAGAAACTCATCTCTTCTATAAAGTCTATGTAACCTCTCTCACATAAGTTGCACAGTGTACACATGGGGCACAGGTCATTTATTAACTTGGACTGTTTATCCATGGTGTAATACAGAACCATCCCCATGAAAACTAATGGAACAACTATGTTCTCCGATGAAGATAGTAACTTTTGCTTCAGACCCTTGCTTCATAGCCTCCATCAATAAATAAATTTACCTATAAGGACCATCCATATTCACACCTCTATCAAATCAAGCATCTCTAGAACCCTCCCAAACATGATAATATGTTTAGAAATTATGAGAATAATAATCTATAGATGTTCAATGCAGGAAGTTTGGTTTTTGCTTTTTTCTTTGTTTTTATCTTTAATCTGACATTAATTGAATCTGAAAATATGGATCTTACATCTATGAAGAGTCTGAATAGAGAACAGAAGAAAACATAGGAAGACAAGGCACAACAAGATTCTACCAAGTTCTCCAAGAGAGACCTCACAGAAAATTACACTTGCTACATTAGGTTGAAATTGGAAGATGCAGCAATAAATTATGTACCATGAATGGACCAGATATTACAAAGTTGCTGAGTAGAAGACTGGTCAGGAGGCAAGCAGAACAATGTAGTTGGGAATACAGTATGATGGGATGGGAGTTGGAATGGGAGAGAATATAAGGGCATGATGCTAAAGTCACTTGTTCCCCATTGCAGGAAACCCTTACCCAGGTAACTCCAACCATTCTGATGCTTTTTTTTTTTTTACATTTACATTTTACATTTACACACTAATATTTAAATTTTTAGTATAACATTAACTATCTTTCATTAATGATATTCTGAGTCACTTTTCTATATTATATCCATTATACACAGGCAAGTTCAAGGATAAAACGATAGTCTAGCATTCTCAATAATACACAAGCCAAGAAATTAGACACAGCTAGCTCATAGTATATTTCTGGAATAATGGTATAATTATTTTCCCACTTCTTTCCTCAAACATACACATATTATGCTTGTTTAATGATGTTTGTAGAAACCATGTAAAAGAGAAAAATGTAAAACAACTTCAAAAATAACAATCTTTTTGAAGCTGATATACCTGCCCCGGTAAAAACAAACTTTAGACACTGAAAAGAAACAACTTATCTTGCAATTCTGAGGAAGTTATGGTTCTTTGTTTATCTCTGGAGACAAACTTACTTTCATGGAAATACTTAGAGCATTAAACCCAGCAGAGAATTAATTCCTGCATATTGTTATCTTAATAATAAATGCAAAAGTAGAATGATCAACTGATAGAAATCTATGCCTTCTGGGTTTTGTGCCATAACAGGAAAATAAAATGCTTGTCATACTCAGCTGGTCTAAGGCTGTTAGGTCTCAAAATTCATGACTGTTCCTCCTTGGGTTGTGACAAGTCTTTCAGATATCTGAAAGAAAACTTCAAAACCACCTAAATCTGAGGTAAATTCTTTAAACTTCCTTCTGTCAGCACAAGGATAAAAGTATGTCAATTTCTGACTTAGCTGATGCTATAGTAGATAGACCTGCCAAGTGACATTTAAAAAGAGAAAATATCCCATAAAAATTTAATTTTTTTCAAAGTAAAAATAAAGGAAGGGAGGGATGAAAGAAGGAAAGAAGGGTGAGGAAGCCATCACTTCACATGAATACATAGGAGCAAAAGAATTTTAGAAGCTTTCTTTCACATTTAAACACACTGCACAAATATTTATCCTGAGAGAACAGCTGATACATTTAACATTATAATATAAATACCTTTTCATGTTCATGTGTTGAAAATAAGCATATCAAATGTACATGTTCCAAAACTTCAGATAGATTTAAATAGTTTGATCTCATTGGCACAGGGAGAAATTTCCTAAACATATCTCCAATGGCTCATGTTCTAAGATCAAGAATTGATAAATGAGACCTCATGGAACTGGAAAGTTTCTACAAGGCAAAGGACCTAGTCAATAAGACAAATCAGCAACCTACAGATTGGAAAAAAATCTTCACTAACCCCACATCCGATAGAGTGCTAATATCCAAAATATATAAAGAACTCAAGAAGTTAGTCACCAATAAACCAAACAACCTAATTGAAAAATGTGGTATAGAGATAAACTGAGAATTCACAACTGAGGAACCTGTAATGTCTGAGAAGCACACAAAGAAATGTTCAGTCCTCAGTGATCTGAGAAATTCCACCTTATACCAATCAGAATGGCTAAAATTAAAACCTCGGGTAACAACACATGTAGGAGCGAATGTGGAGAAAGAGGAACATTCCTCCATTGCTAGTGGGATTGCAAACTGGTACAACCACTCTGGAAATCAATCTGAAGGTTCCTAAGAAAATTGGAAAGAGGTCTACCTGAATACCCAGCTATACTACTCTGGAATATACTCAAAGATGCCACTCCATGCTACAGGGGCACATGATTTACTATGTTCATAGCAGTCTTATTTGTGATAGCCAGGAACTGGAAGCAACCTAGATATCCCACAACAGAATAATGGATACAGAAAATGTGGTTCATTTACAAAATGGAATACTACTCAGCTATTAAGAACGGGGACATCTTGAGTTTTGCAGGCAAATGGATAGAACTAGAAAATGTCACCCTAAGTGAGATAACTCAGACTCAAAATGACATGCATTGTTTGTATTCACTAATAAGCAGATATTAGCCAAAAAAGTACATAATACCCCAAAACAGTCCACAGAACTCAAAAGTGTCAATAACCTGAAGTGCCCATATGAGGATGCCTCAGTTCCAATTGGGAGGGAGGAGAAAGCAATCACAGTGGTGGAGGGAGGGATTTGGATGGGAAAGTGACTGGGGGTGTGTGAAGAGGGGAATCTGATCTGGTATTGGGTGAGGGAAAAGGACTGAAACCCTGAAGGTCAGAAGAAAGAATTTAAACAGGCAACCTTGGCAAATACAAGGTTGGGGGGAGCCTCCAGAATGCGCCAGAGACCTGGAAGGTGGATAGACTCTCAAAAGTCAAATGGAGGGACCATACACGAAATGCCCGACAGTAGGGAGAACAAACTTGTAGAGTCCACTTCCAGCAGAAAGATGGTATCAAGTGAGGAAGGGCATTGTGATCCAACAGTCAAAACTCTGACACATATTTGTTCCTGTCTAAAAGAACTGCAGGGATGGAAATGGAGAGGAGCCTGAAGAAAAGAAGGTACAATGAAAACCCAAAGTGGGATCAAGCTCAAGGGGAGGCCCCAAGTCTTCAAAACATAGAGAGAGTACACAACAAGCCGGGCATGGTGGCGCACACCTTTAATTCCAGCACTCGGGAGGCAGAGGCAGGCGGATTTCTGAGTTTGAGGCCAGCCTGGTCTACAAAGTGAGTTCCAGGACAGCCAGGGCTAAACAGAAACCCTGTCTCAAAAAAAAAAAAAAAAAAAAAAAAAAAAAAAAAAAACAAAAAAAAACCGAGAGAGAGAGAGAGAGAGAGAGAGAGAGAGAGAGAGAGAGAGAGAGAGAGAACACAACAATCCTAACAGTTTATCCTGCAAAGGACATGGCAAAGTGGAATTCCTTGTACATTGTGTGGAGATATATAGATTGCTACTGACATTACCGAAAACAAAATAGATGCTGTTATATAAATCAAGCAGAGAACTAATTGATTACTCTATAATTCTACTTCTGGTTATATTAATTATGGTAGCTAATTGTGATTTTCAACTTGACAGAATAACATGATTTATTTATGTTTAATCATTCAAATGAATGAATAAATAAATAAATGCACATACAGTGATATATAAAACAAATTGACATTAAATGTGTCTGGCAAATAACAAAGATATACAGGCCAATATAATCTACAAATAATACAGCAAGGAGAGGATGAGGAGAGACTGGGAGGAAAAGAAGAAGGAGAAACTATAGTCAGGATATAATATATGAAAAAAATAATAAAAAGAAATACACAACCAAAACAAAACAAATAATACAACAGGAATGTTGGGCAACAAACTCTAAGTTGTGAATGCATTAGCTTTCTGATAACTATGGGCTCAACAATTGTTTGAGAGAACACCTTAAGGTCATAAATACTAGAGTAAGATACATCAAACTTAACATGAAATAACTTCATTTGATCTACAGAAAGGGAAATATACATTATGCCTTTAAGCTACATTCTTTCAGTAAATTTGTATGAAAACTATTTGTATGCACTTGCATGTGCACATGAGAGAGAGAGAGAGAGAGAGAGAGAGAGAGAGAGAGAGAGAGATTGCACAAAAATAATAGGAGGGTATTATAAATGCTCCTTTTGTAGCTTCAGACATCAGTAAATTATAACTATGGGATTCAAATTTATACTTTGGAAGTTCTGAAAATTCACATTATTGCCATCATATCAAAACAACTTTTTCCATGAAATAAAATGCACATATAAATAATTTCATAATTCACAAGATTCATGGGTCATAGAAATAATCCATCTGGTTCTACATAGTAGTTGGATGCCCCTTTGAGGGATGTCCATGAAGGAAGGAGAATGAGAAAAGAGGCTGTATGCAGAAAGAAGTTATTCAACACCTGGCATATTTTTCTGAGACCACCAGATCTCTGCCATGGCTTTTAAGCAGTTCAATCTCAGATTCTCCTTGGAAATAAAAGGAAATGATATATAAAGTGACTCTCAACACAGCACAACACAACATATCACATTTTAACATCAAAACAAGCATACATTTGTTCTCAATTATTGTATATATCAACACTCACACATTAACTCTCAGCAACACTCATGTAGGTAATCCTTAATTTTAAATGAATCCTTTTCCAAGATCAATCTTGATTTTCAACCTTATAGTATTTGGAATCACCATGAATGGCATTGCTGTGTCTGTGAGGGGATTTTTTGACTTGCTTAATTGACCAGGAAGACCTACAGTGCATGAATGTGGGCAGCACCATCTCATGATGGTGCTAAAAGCAAGCTGAGAACCTTCCATCTCTTTGCTTCCTGACAGTGAATGTAATGTAATGTGGCCTTATTCTCTGACTCCCATGCTTTTCTTGCCATGGTAGACTGTACCCTCAAGTGTTATGGTATAGGTTATATTCTGGAATCTTTATTTGGACAGCCACAGTCACGAAACAGATTATGAAAGGAGATAGTGTGAAAATCAGAGACTCAATTTCATTCAAGGGTCCCATGTCCAACATTCTCAGGAACTAAGATAACAGGTTAAATTTCAGGAAAAATTAAGTTTTCATTAGTTTTTAAGAAGAAGGAGGTACAATGACTTGAATCAAAACAGGTAGCCAAAGCTCTGAAGTGAAAAAGCAAGTGACCCAACAAGAAGGAATGCCTGTATGTAAGAGAAAAGGCTTAGGTAGAGCTGTAAGACAATAAAGGCCATACTTAAAGGGAAATCTCAAAGGGAAGATGAAGCATATAGAACTGCATTGGCCTATTAAGCAAGCATACATTGTTCAGCTAGTGGAATTCATTACCGTTAAATAATGGAGCATATCAGAGTTAATTACTGCAAGGAAAGATTACGGGTGCCTCCTGTAGATAAGGTCAATTATCTTATCTTAATCTAAAGCACATTATGAATAATTCACTAGAAAAAGTTAGCTGTAAAACATGATAAAAAAAGAGAGGGAAACTCTAAGTTAAATAGTAATATTTATGTATGAGGGGGTGGAGGTGGAAGACAGAAGGATGTTAGATTTCATCCTTTATCACACTACACGTTCATTTCTGAGACATTGTGTTTTCACTGAAACTAGAACCCAACAGTTCAGTTAAACTGTGCAACAAGTTTGGGGGATTCATCCAAACTTCAGCCCTGATCACTGAGGTCACAGACTCAAGATTTCCCATAGTTGCTGGGGACCAAATTCAGATCTACCTGCTTTTCCAGCAGACTCTATTGACTACACCTTTCTTTAATCCCTAGAAAATTTTAAGGCACTAAGTAGCTTAAATAGATTATGTGAGGAATATGATTAATCAGCACAATAACAGTGAGATATCTGCTCTCAGATTTTTCTGATGCAGAGAGCCAGGGGAGAAAGGTGCCATAGGTCAGATGTATTAGATGTAAGAACATGACATTCTTCAATTGTTATGGGAATGTTGGACATGAGATCCCTGAATCAAATTGAGTTACTGGTTTTCAATCTATCTCCTTTCATTGTCTGTTTCCTGACTCTGGCTGCCCAAATAAGGATTCAAGAATACAATCTATACCATAATACTTGACTGCCTAAATTACACATTGTAATTTGATCACATCTTCCCACCTTTCACTGCAGTTTTGTCTGCTGTCTCTTGCATTTCTGAATAAAGAAGTTGTTTCTCATGATTACCAACCACCTATCAAATCAATATTCTCTAAATACTCAAGAGAAGAAAATGATATAATTCTGGGTGAAGAGGAAACCTGTGAACCATCAAAAATCTTCCAAAGCCCACACTTTGTTTCATAGCATAAAAATACCAAGGTTGTGCTTATGGATCCTGACATGTTTTAAGGAATTCTAAGCATACAGAATGAAATGCTTCATAAATATTGGGCAAAGCATGGCAATTTTGCCTACACTCTGGAGGATAAACTAAAACACCATCTGTTGAAAAGCTACATAATGGGCTTGGCTTTCTATCACATAAACCAGGTCCTGATAATGCCATTTAAGAGTCTGTCAGATAGAAGAGCTCTAGTAGGATATTATTAACAAAGACCTTGCCATACACTTTGTGGTAGATCCTCTCTACTAGCAACCTGATGGGATACAGAAATACTATGGGACAAAATATCCTTGACAGCTGAGGGAGTTTTGAGATTAGATTCCTGATGTAGAAAAACTAACACTAAATGTAGGAGGCGCCATTCTGTGTGCGGAGGCCTGGGACTGAATAAATAGGAGGAAGTAAGCTGAGCACCAGCGTCCATCTCTGTCTGCTTCCTGACTGTAGGTCTATTGTGATTACTTACCTCAAACTACTGTACTATGCTTTCCCTGCCAAGATGGACAGACATATTCTTCCTTCCTGAAGATACTTTTGCTAAAATGTTTTATCACAGCAAAAGGAAAATCAACTAGCCTGCATGCCATGATTTGAGAAACAGTATTCCACTAGCAGCCTTTGAATGAAGACATAGAACTTTCAGATCCTGCTCCATGCCTGGCTAGATGCTGCCATGCTCCCACCTTGATGGTAATGGACTGAACCTCTGAATCTGTAAGCGAGCCCCCAATTAAATGTTGTTTTTGTAAGACTTGCCTTGGTCATGGTGTCTGTTCACAGCAGTAAAACCCTAAGAAAGTTATTTTTCACTGTTGCTCAACCCTATAGGAGGAAGAACAATATGAACTAACCAGTATTCCCAGAGATTGTGTTTCTAGCTGCATATTTAGCAGAAGATGGTCTATTCGTCCATCAGTGGGAAAAAAGGCCCCTTGGTCTTGCCAACTTTATATGCCCCAATACAGGGGAACGGCAGGGACAAGAAGAAGGAGTAGGTGGGTTGGGGAGCAGGGTTGGGGGAGGGTATAGGGGACTTTCGGGATAGCATTTGAAAAGTAAATGAAGATAATATCCAATACAATATAAAACAATAAAACACATACACACACACACACACACACAGTGTCTCTATATATTTTAAAGTCATTAACCAAAGAGACAAACTTGAGAAGAAAAACTACATAGATAATAAATTGTACCCAATTTAAAAAAAAAAAAAAACTCAGCTGTAAGCAGTACAATTTATACTACTAAAATTCCAGGAATTTGTGCTTTAGACATGAATACCATAAGCTATTTTTGTTGGTAAAAAAGTTTCGGCAATCAGAAGACATCACAAGAACACTTTGTAAGGATGTTCCTTTCAGTGTGGAGATGCTGGCTATTCAGACAAATAACCTAACCTACAAAGAGGAAATTTTATCAGCTGACTTAGCCATTGACACAGGTATTTCTATAGGTGATTGTGATGATCGATGTGAATATAAAAAATGAAGTAGGATCAGAAAACAGCCATTTTCAGTATTTCTTCAGCAGAGCTTCCAAAATAGCAAGGAAGGCAAGACAGAAAGATAGAGCCCATTCTAATGGACAGCTGGAAGTAGAAGAGATCCAAGGGTAGTTTCATCCAGGAGTGCATGGACTCACAGCAAATTTACATATGAAGATCAAGAGACTTTTAGGCCTGGCAGTGGTGGCGCACGCCTTTAATCCTTGTACTTGGGAGGCAGAGGCAGGTGGATTTCTGAGTTTGAGGCCAGCCTGGTCTACGGAGTGAGTTCCAGGACAGCCAGAACTACACAGAGAAACCCTGTCTCTAAAAAAAACCCAAACAAACAAAACAAAAAAGAAACAGAGAGAGAGAGAGAGAGAGAGAGAGAGAGAGAGAGAGAGAGAGAGAGATTTTCAGACTTAACTAAGCAGGTGACAGAGTACCTCAGAGACTAGATAATAGAGCTCTGATCTCTGTGGTCGATATGAAGTGATTGTTAACCAAACCTCTGGGGCTACTTGTTTTAGATATGAGGCCATCTTCCCTCTATTCATTAGCTCAGTATCTTGGGGGAAGATATTTGACATCTCAAACTATACTCTCCGCAAATATAAGATATAAACTGTAACAGTTTCCACCCTGCTGGATTGCAGTGAGAAGTAAATGATATAATGCGTGCAGGTCTCCTTGGAAGCTTCCTAGGATTTTTTAAGAGAATTATCTGTGATTAGCATTTCTTATTCTGTTTCCCTATTTATCTTCACAATTAAAATTACCCACAAGGTTGAATTACCTTTATTTTGCATGCCATATAATTAAGCATAACAAACTTCCTGAGGTTTGTATTGATAATAAAATAGTATATTTGGTGGTCTGAATTTTGTTTACACCAATATGTCAATAGAGATTTGGGTAGCATTATCCACGGCCTTCAGTAAGGCTAGCTAACATTTCAACACAGCAAGTGCTCACTAGAATGGCTTTGAACACAGAAAGAAATTGTTAGTAAAGAGGCTGGGAATAAGGCCTCATGGGAAAAGTGCTTTCTATGCAAGAATGAATATATATGTTTGCCAACAGCTAAGTAATCAGAGCTGAGATAGGTGAATCCCTGAGGCTTCTGGCCACATAATCTAGACATTTTGTGAGGAATAGGTTCAAAGAGAGGCTCTGTGTCAATATAAGAACAATCTAAAATGACATTGAACTTCAAGTTTTGGCCTACTCTCTGTCTCTGTATCTGTCTCTGTCTCTGTCTCTGTCTCTGTGTCTCTGTGTCTCTGTCTCTCTGTCTCTATCTCTGTCTCTCTGTCTGTCTGTCTCTGTCTCTCTGTCTCTCTGTCTCTGTCTCTCTGTCTCTGTCTCTGTCTCTCTGTCTCTCTCTCACATACACACACACACACACACACACACACACACACACCCTTATACACATATGAATACACACAAATACATGACAAACAACATCTTTAAATATTAATAATAAAAAGGTAAAAGTAAATAAGCTCAGGTATTTTTCCTTACCGTATAATGCATTTGTGTATACTCAGTAACTGAGATATCTAGCTCTGCCTTTAAATTTAAAGCACATCTCCAATGAACATGGATTTAGATAACACATAGTAACAGCACTTCTCCATTTCTATTTCACTGGTCACAACCTCCACCACAGACTGATAGTTCTTGTCATTTCAGGAAACTTTGGCTTCCACACTTCACTTTGACTAACTTCCCCAAGCCAGACTCTAAACCTTAGCTGTGGATCTAACGGCCTATTTCTCTTCACTAATTTACCTATTAATTTTGAAAATGATTTGTGTAATGGCTGATAAACCTTAGCTTAGGAAACACGTTCTTAGTAAAACCTGCCTTGAAGGTTGCCTAGGCCTTCTGTAGTAGAAAAAAAAAAAGCATAGTCTGTAATGGCTGTTACCAACATACTCTCCCCTCAGTATATCACACAGATAAAATCATGTCTCTGTCAAAAGAGCTACTCAACTGGTTATCTGTGAATGGTAGTTGCCTAAAACTTTTCAGGGCTGACTAAAAATTTTTTATTGCCATTTTTGCTTTGAAAATGATAGAAAAATTAGTTATATATGTATTACTAGCTAAGTTTCTGTGTGGAGGCTGAATTGAAGGGATTTAAAATCAGAAAAGTGATTAAGGGGCAGAAACATCAACCTTAATATTATCTGGGGAAGTGCTTCACAGTTTTCCTAGGAAAAGAACAGGCAGGACTGTGGAGTAAAATGGGTGAACCACACATCAAATCTCCAGCTCCTATGTGAATGGTGGCTAGGTGTGATGGCCTGCCTCTAATACCAAAGAGCCTGATAAGGGGCAAGGGATCCTCATACCAAGCTGGTTATTAGCTAGGCTAGCTGAATTGGCAAGCAATGGGCACAAGTGTGAGGCTTTGCCTCAATATATACAGTGAGAAGTAAAGGAGAAAGACACCTGGTGCCAACCATTGGCCTGTAACTGCACTTGCATGTATATGCACAGTTGAGGGAAAGAGCCTTTCCCAGTGTGTGAGGGACTCTGACTTCTGTCCCCAACACTGGAAAAGAAATAAATCAGGTAGCATGAACTATAAACATGTATGGTGTGAATAAAAGAGACACACTCCTCCCAACAGCTGGTAGTCAAAATTCAGCCACACTCTATTTATAGACACTGCTTAATAACTGAAACCAACTAGCACCTATACCCAATATGTTCTTCTGAGTATATGAATATAGTTTCACCTCAATAAAATATTCTCACTATAATTAACAAGGTTACAAACAAGCACAGCACCTACCATTACCAATTCAACAACAAATTTTAAAATAATTATCTTAGATAGTTGGACTTTATGATGTACCCTGCTACTACTCACATGTAGGTAAATTCAGAAAATGTTTTGAGTGACTGAAAATTTTACATTAAGTATATGAGTGATTCGTATTCTGTTTTCATCAAGATACTTTGTTGCAGTCTGATAAGAAAGCACAGTGTATTACAAGCCCTGACAGTGAGTTCTGAATTCTAGAATTAAGCCAGGGAGGTAGGGTCAGATATGGGACTGTAATCCACAAGGAACTTAACTCTGGACTCCTGTAAGCAAGATTGGCTAACATATGCCGTGCCTAAGATCCACCCAAGGCTATCTGATTCCCAGGTTTTGTTTTCCAGTAATCAAAATCAACTATTGGAGTCAACCAGAATTTGTCCACTTATTCAAAAACTCTCTGTTCTTTAGTAACTGTTAGGTTTCAAACCTAGGAGGGGCCTATTTACCATATCAAAATGAACCTGGCCACCAGTTTCCCCAGGCAGTCTCTCCATTCCTTATTTTACCTATCACAGGGCTCTCCTGGTTGACTCACCCAGGCCCCTATTATGAACTCTCCAGGCCAGATGGTTCAACTGCACTTTCCTATATAATTTAGAAATTTTTTTTAACCTGTTCTTTTTTTACCTCCTGGCTGCTGTACCTAGATCCCCCTCTCCCCTCTAACTTCCCCTCTCCTTCTCTCCCCACAGCTTAGTAGATTTAGTTGTCATGGCCACTGTGGACTCTCCTAGAAGTCCTTGTCTCTGGCTAAGTATACTCCACCAGAATCATGAGCAATCATGTTTCCATTCCTTTTTTCCTCCAATAATGAGAAGTCTCTAGATTGGAATCTGTAGCTTTGAAGACAGAATATCTTGCCTGGGCCCATTCTTACTAGGTGGATTGTTTATCATACCTTCTCTGTCTTTTACAAGAATTATCTCTGAGTGGCACATTCCAAGGGCCATAGGCCTGAACTCATCAGAAGAGTAAAGTGAGATGAATGGCAACATTGATGTCTCTCTGATTCCTTATTGAAGCTGCCTTATACTCCTGCTGCCAAGTCTTTCCAGAATAGTTCACTGACTCCTTATTCCAGGAGCAAAATTAAATGCTACATTCCTTAAGTTGATTCTGTTGGGTATTTAGTACAGTGATAAGGAAAGCAATTACTAGATGAAGGTGATGACCATGAACTAGTCTGTAGTGTATCTGTGCATTGTTTATGGAACGAGAAAAGGAAGAACCAAGAGCAAAGGCAATAAGAGTTCAGAGAGGAAATGCAATCCAAAGAGCAGTAACCTGGATTTTGCCACACACAGAAGTTAGTTTAAACCTTGGGAAGTGACAAACTATTTCCAAGCGTAGATATCATGACATGTTCCGCTAGTGCCTTGATTCTACCCCATTCCTTCCTTCCTTTCTCCTTTCTTCTTCCTTTCCTTCCTTCCTTTCTTTTTTTTCCTTCAACAATTTCTTTATTAAATAATTACTTCATCTTTAACTCATTCTTTGCCTGTGCCTGTTCATATGCTCTTGTGCCTGCGTGTGTGCATTTGTCATTCCCCTAGAAATGGTTATACAGGAAGCTTGAGAACCACCTCATAGAGATGCTCAGAACTACCATTCTCCTGTGGGCACGAGGCCCACTCAGTCACTTGCCTCTGTGTGACAATCCAGTATCTGTAGACTTGTCTGCCTGTTCGTTTTTATTTTGTTCTCGAGATGTTGGTGGGTACATTTTAGTAATGTCCCACATTCAAGAGAAAGGTTTTCACCACTACATCCCCACTTACTGCAACATTTCCAGGTTTAATCCACAGTATACAGCAAGCAAGATCTTTACATAGCCACTTAACTGGCATGTTACAAACAACTATCTCACCAGGGATCCATAGGCTTTATCCACTATACCCCCAAATTCTCTCACCACTGGTGGACTTTCTGCTCCTGGTTCCCTGCCCCCTTGATTTTGCGTCTGTGAGAAAAGCAAACATCACCCCTACCCCAAGACACTCCCTACAGGGGGGGGGGGGGAGACTCTGCTCTCCTGTGATGCTGCATTTCTCACAGCCATCTACCCTGCCCGCCAGCTCCCTGTGCCCTGTTTTGCATTCTTTGATCAACCAAGAGCTCTGGGCCACCAGTGGTTGCAAAGACAAGCTGTGTGCCTGTACTTCAAACTGTGCTGCTTAGATTTGACTGAATGTCTCTGCTATGTGTCTGCTATGTGACTTTTCTCCAGGAAGAGCTACAACTTCAGCACCATCTTATGGGGTAGTCACAGGTCTGGATACTATTTTAGCACCATCTTTATTAAGGGCAGTTCTAGGACTATTTGTCACCCATGTTACAAGCAGACCATAGTTCGTTGCATGTAGGAGTACAGCCTGTCAATTAAGTAAAAAGTTTTCATTCTATGCTGCCTTGACAAATTATGAATTCTAACCAGTAAAAAGTTAAAAATCATTGCCTTAATATATGGTAATCCTTGTTTTTGCCTATTGCCATTGAATTACAATGTGCTTTCTTTATTTGCTAGATACATCTAGAACAAGTAATGAAACAACCAGTTGTCTAGCTAGTCATGTTCAATACACTAGCTCTCAATTTTGTCTGAAATCTGTTAAATGTTTAAGCTTATAATAGAGACTCCGGAAGCCTATCAGTTACATCCCCATCCTCCACCAAGGTCTCTGAGAAGATATGGGCTTAGTGACAAGATTCTTCCTGGATTGTTTTATGGTAACCCCTGATAAACACTCCTCCATTGCCTTGCCCACTGCCAGTGCTTGGCCTACACTGTGGACAGAGGACACCCAGATAGTTAAATGTCTCCTATTACCCAAGACAAGGTGGGTCATTTTTCTTGTCCATACCTATTCCACAGAGAAAAAGCTTTTCATCTTCAGGGCCTGAGAGCCAACGTGACTGTCTGAGTTGCCATGGAGACCAGAGGGACCTGGTTAGTGTTTGGGTAATGGATTATAGACCACTGTCATTTTAATTAATATATATCTCTTGGGTTATAATGTATTCTTTCAAGATTTCTAACTACACTGACAGTTAGGTATCAGTTAATTATAGCTTGATAACTAGGAAACAGACATAGCTCCTTACCTTAAGTTAATCTACCATTATATTAGCTCATTAGTCAATTTATTAACTACTTAAGACTTCTAGATTTCTTATAAAACACAGACAGGATTGGCTTGCTCACAGGGTTCACAAAAAAAGGTCAGATAAAAGTTCAGATGTAAGCTTTCACAGATTTAACCCTTTGTTCATTCCTTATCTAAACTCAGTTTCCATTGATGAAATACTTCATATTCTTCTCCTTGCTATACCATTGTCATAACATTAGCTAGCAAAGTTCTTATAAATTAGTCTAACCCTAATAAAACATTTCACTATATAATTCAAGTGTATAATCACAAGTTCAAATTTTAAGTTTTCTTTGATTGTCTTCTAAAACTCTAGACTTAAACCTTTATGGTATAGACTCTACACTATCAATTATTATACTCATATAAATATGTTTCATTTGGTTGCCTTATAACTATAGACTCAAAAGGTGTTTCTCATACTAAATTATATGATCAACTATCACATTTACAAGGTCAAGGAGCTGAGTTTACTTTGTCTTATAAATATAAACATAATTGTTTCTCATTTTGTTAAAATTTATGTATACTTAGGCCCCTAGACAGAATGAAAAACCCTTTTTGGTCATTCTGCTCCATGAAAAGATTTTGTCTTTCCTAAACTCATCTTAAAGACTGGTCATGTTGTTAACAAATCTATCTCTTTTGTAAACTTTTAGGCTACAGGACACCCATCCAGATCTACCACTCATGGACCAAATAGACTCCATCCAGATAAGTAAACCTGCTGATCAATATCCCAAGTCCTCACTTGCTGCCTATTCCAGAGGGGGGATGCTTCTCCTATTCCTGGGATTGGGTTACCCCTCACTTCATAACACCAAGACCTAAGGCTTTTAAGAGTACATATTCAAACGTACTCTTAAAAGAAAAGAAAAAGATTCTTTTCTTCCAAATTTATTTAACTTTATTCTCTACCTGTAATATATATATATATATATATATATATATGTGTGTGTGTGTGTGTGTGTGTGTGTGTGTGTGTGTGTGTGTGTGTGTTTCAACATCTTGTCAAATACAGGCATTTACTAGATCCAGGACAGCTCCAGAGAAGCAACCCCCAGATGCTTAAATATTTTCTTATATACACAGATGTTCCAACTGGAACAGAACATGGACAGCAAGGAAACAGCCAACTCTTCTAAGACTGGATCAACATCTTCATACCCATTTTCTTAAGTTTCCAGAGACACACCTCCTCAAAGTTAGCAGGAAGTAGATAAAGATTATGATAAACTTATTTCTGCTCCACTATCACATCTTTATAATTTTTCCTTTTTTTGAAATTAATTCAAAATGTTTGCATGTCAGTATTTATTCTAGACTCCACCTCACAGTTTTCTGGCAATGACAAGATATGCTTGATTCACTATAAAATAGGATGCTTGCCCCTTCCTCAGTCTCTGATCTTATTCTCTTGTCCTTTTCTTCCTTTCTTCCCCCTCTGTCCCTTCTCTCCCCATTCTGCTCCTCCCTATCTCTCCAGGTGCTCCTGACCACCTTCTAAACCTCCCCCTGCCTCTCTCTCTCAAACAAAAACCTCTATTCCAAACTACACCCTCCTGTGGCTGGTATCTCAGGGGAAGTAATACCTCAGCATGGACCAGCAGAGGAACTCCCCTTTCCCCATAACATACCAAGCATCCACCAACCATATCCCTGGCTTTTTTCTTTTTTTCTTTCTTTTTTTTTTTAAAAAACACAACAGATGTGATATGCTAAGCAAACCATCTCAGGGATACTGTGCTTAGCATCTCTTCCTGGTGTGGTAATAAAGAGATACGCAGAAACAGTGACTACTGTTGATCTTTTATGAACATAAGTACCATTTTTATATCAGATTTTAATTAAATGGTGCTAGAAGAAAAAAATGAGGAAAGAGACTAGACATGGAAATGGCTGCTGCTTAAAGAACGAAGCCAATGGGAGTGCTTTCCATGCATTATTAATGTTAATGTAGTAGAATTGCTCTATTCTCTTAACTAGAACCATAACACTTAACCTCTAGATAAACTGTGAATTCAGTTATACCCGATGATGAAAATTAAATCAGCATTGCTAAAGGCATGAAAGTACTCATGTTCCAAATACAAGAGGCTTCTGATGTATGACCAGATACGGCACATATGCTTACCTCCACTAAAATCACTCCAAGATTCTGGTATGACCCAACTAGATAACACTGGAACCTAGGAGCAAAGACCTTATCTTCTGGCTTTTTGGTCATGGTGTTTTGTAAGAGCAATAGAAATCCTCTGACACTTGGAAAATGTTAAGTGAACAATTCTAGAAACAAACATTTCATAAGTTTTAATCTCTATATAGCTTTGAAAGGAATGAACATATCTCAAATGGTCTCACCTGGCAGGAGAATTGATCCTTGCCCCAGATGACTTTGGAGCAGCACAAAAGTCACTAAGCAGTCATAAACATTCTGTTATATAGTACTTTAATACTGCTGATGGCTTATTGTACCTAATTTATAAATTAAACTATGCCATGAGTATGCATGCTAGGAAAGTCCCACATGCTAAGGTTTGAACCTTGAGGTGGAGTGCTATGAATGTACAGCTGTTGGATAAGGGGCCCTCCTAGCATTGCAATGTATGGAGGAGATCATCTGTTCTTTTATTCTTTGCTATACCTCATATATAATCCTGAAGTATCTTTGAAATTCTCAAGAAATTGAAATAGTCCCTAAAAATAATATACATACCAGCAGACAGGCCAGTGGGAAGCTAATGCTAGCTGATGGAATGTACACAGAGTAAGAACTTGACAATGTGTATTGTGTAGTGTGCCATACAGTAAGGAGACCCTCATTGGTCTAAGTTGTTGCCACAAACTGTATTGTTAGGATAAGTTTCTGAGCATGAAAGAAAATGTGTCCTAGGGCATCCATACTGTAATTTTGTGCAAATTTGCAAAGGTGGTAACATATGAACAAAATGCACAGGAAACACAATCCAACCATTTTTAAGTGGGATGCTTGTATGAGCCAAATAATTATGTATAATTTTTCTACTCTGTCTCTCTGACATCTCCCTGTAGGTGAAGGTGTTGTTTCCCCTTTCCCTAATTAGTTCTTTATTGTGGCAATAAAAAAGGCGGAAGCCAATATCTAGATGAAGAGAAAAAGGTGGGATTTCTAGATCTCAGGAGGAAGATAAGGGGAAGAAGGAAAGAGAGAGA
>NW_018391913.1:204699-218272 GCF_900095145.1 Mus pahari | reverse complement strand
AGAGAGAGAGAGAGAGAGAGAGAGAGAGAGAGAGAGAGAGAGAGAGAGAGAGAGAGAAAAGAGTATTTTTTGGCCAGGCTTTGAGGCCTGGAGGCAACTAGAAATGGTGATGGCCTTCATCGTAAGTGGACTTCTGATATAGAATAGCTGATGAGTTCATAGCAATAGATTCTGCATCCAGCTTTGAATAATCTGGCATTAATGCTGCCTGGTGTTTTCTATTCACAGCTAAGGTGGGCAAGAGGAGAAAGTAGGCAGTCAGAGGAATGACATGGAGGAATGGGTGGTGTTCTTGGGAAAACATAAGCTGGAAGCTTGGCATTGCTGAGTGAGACTGGGGAGGCATGGCAAAGCTAGCTGTTGGGGCTAAGTTAAAAGGCCATTGGTGGCAGCTTATCTTGGAGCATAGCATGGGTTTGGGTATGAAACAAGGAGCAAATGCAATTTTATAATATTACACAGAAGAGATGACATCCAACGTGGTAGGTGAGAATCCACTATAAATGTAGCATTCTTGGATGGATCACATGTAGTGTTCCAAGTCTAAGAGTGGGAGAATTGGTGGCTCAGCGAGCAGAGTGGAATCATGTGGCTCCAGTAGCACTGGAATCTTAAACAAAGAAGCACAGGGGCAAGCTAGGCTCACAGGCTCTGAGTTCTCCAGTCATGAAAGTAGATAAGATGCCTGCTGTGAGACAGAATGCCAGACAATAAAAGCTGCCTGCGCTCTACAAGCAGTTATTCACAGGATAGAATTATAAGTTTGGTTTAATTGTTCTTAAAGATAGAAGAAAATACAGATTTTATTCAAGCCTCATGGGGAATTCTTCCTGCAGTTCTGTAATTAGTGCAGGGAGTTTGGGTCTAGAGGCTCTGGTAGCCAATGGTGTACAAGAACAGGCTGAGCTGGGAGTAGGCAGAAAGGAAAGGATTCTGTCTTCAACAAAAGATATGGGGAGATTTTATAAATAAATAAATAAATAAATAAATAAATAAATAAATAAATAAGGAATGTCTTGAGGTCTTACAGAATATCTCATTTTCTTCGAATGTGGACTCTATGGGAATTTGGGGTTTTATTTCCTGGCTTGACAGAAAAAGCCTGAGAATAAGTTTATATAGTAAGCAAAAGCAAGGATATTAGGAATGTTTTAAGAAAAAAGAAATGCTTTAGGGAAGTCTTGAAGTCTTGCAGGATAGCTCAATTTCTTTGAACATGGGATTCCTGGGAATATTGTGTTAAATATCCTGGCATGACAGATTAGGAAAAGCCTAAGAATAGGCTCATAAATTATTTGTTTAGCTTATTTCATTTTATTTGAATTGTTTTAATTTTCAAAATGGGCATGTGTTTTAGTTTTCTGGTTACATTATTCCTCAGGGAGGGAAGTCAAGCTAAAGTTTTTTCTGGTTACTGGCTAAAAGTTATTCTACTCTGGGAGAAAGTAAAGGGAACATTGTATGTCCACAGAAAAAGAGAATAAGTTCTACACCTCTTCCAGAGGTATATGGATCAGATATGACAGAGACAGACTGCCGAGAAGGACTAGAGAAATTCAAGTAAGTAAATCAGGACAGGTAAAAAATTCTTTGATCCATCCTTTACATGGCATAAATTAAGACTTATGAATGGTTATTTAAAATTTGCTCAGAAAAAAAAAATGAAGCTGTCACTTCCAGTCACCTTTTCATCCAGGAGCTATGGCTGTTCCATAGCCCTCTGTATACAGGTTGCTCCAGGAAAGAGCTGGTCTTCCAGGAGTTATCTCATTCCTGGGTTCAGAGACGAGATGGCCATTTTCTCTCCCATAACTGTCCAAAGCAACCTGCCAGGAACACACAGGGTACAAGAACAGTGGAACAGCTGGGACAGGATCCTTCGAATCTCCATCTGCACCTGGGAGTGGGGACTATTCCATAGCACTTGGTACACAGAACCCACCAGAAGAGAGCTGTTCTCCTAGAAGTGATGACACAGACTTATAGGCCCATAGGAGGGACAAGGTTCAGTCAAAGACAGCAAGACCAACTACCCCCAGAGATAACCAGATGACAAAAGACAAGTGCAAGAACATAAGCCACAGAAACAAAATCTACTTGGAATCATCAAAACCCAGTTCGCCCATCACAGCAAGTATTGGATACCCCAACGCACTGGAAAAGCAAGATTTGCATTTAAAATCACATCATATGATGATGATAGAGGACTTTAAGTAGGACATAAATAGCTCCCTTAAGGAAAGACAGGGGAACACAAGTAAGCAGATAGAAAACCTTAAAGAGGAAACACAAAAATCCCTTAAAGAAACACAGGAAAGCACAACCAAACAGGTGAAGGAATTGAATGAAGCCATTCATGATCTAAAAATGGGAATAAAAGCAATTAAGAAGTCACAAAGGTAGAAAATTCTGGGGCTAGAATCTAGGAAAGATATTAGTAGTCATAGAATATAAGAGATAGAAGAGAGAAAAACAGGTACAGAAGATACTACAGAAAACACTGTAGCAATGGTCAGAGAAAATGCAAAATTCAAAATGATCCTAACCCAAAACATCCAGGAAATCCAGGACATAATGAGAAGGCAAAACCTAATGATAATAGGTATAGATTAGAGTGATGATTCCCAACTTTAAGGGCAAGTAAATATCATTGAAAAAATTATAGAAGAAAATTTTCCTAACCTAAAGAAAGAGATGCCCACAGACATACAAGAAGTCTACAGAACACCAAATAGATTGGATCAGAAAAGAGACTCCATCTGTCAAATAATAATAAAAATATGAAATGCACAAAAGTAAGAAAGATTATTAAAAGCATTAAGGGAAAAAGGTCAAGTAACAAATAAAGGAAGATCTATCAGAATTACACCACATTTATCATCAGAGACTACAAAAACTAGAAGATCCTGGGCAGATCTCATATAGAACATAAGAGAACACAAATGCCATCAATGGCTACAGTACCCATCAAAACTCTCACTTCCCATAGGTGGAGAAACCAAGACATTAAATGACAGAACCAAATTTACACAATATTTTTTCACAAGTACAGCACTTCAAAGGATAATAAATGGAAAACTCCAACACAAGGAGGGAAACTACCCCTAGAAAAAGCAAGAAAATAATTTTATTAAAAAAAAAAACAAATAGAAGATAGCCAGATAATTATAATTCCAACTCTGAAAACAAAAATAACAGAAAGCAACAATCATTTTTTCCTTAATCTCTATTAATATTAGTAGACTCAATTCCCCAATGAAAGACATAGACAAACTGATTGGATAGTTAAACAGGACCCAACATTTTTCCGCATACAGCAATCCCTCCTCAGTGACAAAGATAGACACACCATCAGGGTAAAAGGCATGAAAAAAAAAATCTCCAAGAAAATGGTTCCAAGAGATAAGATGGAGTAGCCACTCTAAAATCGAATAAAATCTACTATCAACCTAAAGTTATCAAAAAAGATATGTAGGGACACTTCATATTCATCAAAGGAAAAATAACGAAAAGGATCACTCAATTCTGAACATCTATGCTCCTAAAGCAAGGGCACCCACATTCATAAAAGGAGTAATGCTCAAAGAGCACACTGCACCTCACACAATAATAGTGGGGGATTACAACAACCAACTCTCATCAATGCATGGATCATCGTAACAGAAACTAAACACAGAAACAGTGAAACTAACAGAAGTTATGAACAAAATGGTTTTAAGAGATATTTATAGAACATTTTATCCTAAAATGAAAGGATATACCTTCTTTTCAGCACCTCATGGTACTTTCTACAAAACTGACCATATAATTGATTAGAAAATAGCCCTCAACAGATACAAGAAATTAAGATAATCCCATGCATCCTATCAGATCAACATGGACTAAGGATGGTCTTCAATATCAACATAAACAATAGAAAGTACACATAGATGTGGAAGCTGAGCAAAACTCTACTCAATGATACCTTGGTCAAGGAAGGAATAAAGAAAGAAATTAAAGACTTTTTAGAGTTTAATGAAAATGAAGCCACAACAGACCCAAAATTATGGAACACAATGAAATCACTGCGAAGAAGAATCATATCTGTGAGTGCCTCAAAAAAGAAACTGGAGACAGCATACACTACCAGCTTGACAGCACATATAAAAGCTCTAGAACAAAAAGAAGAAAATACTTTCAAGAGGAATAGATGACAGGAAATAATCAAATTCAGTGATGAAATCAACCAAATAGAAACAAAAAGAATTATACAAATAATCAACCAAACCAGGATCTGGTTCTTTGAGAAAATCAACAAGATAGATAAACCGATAGTCAGACTGAACAGAGGGCACAGACAAGGTATCTAAATCAACAAATCAGAGATGAAAAGGGAGACAATAACAGAAACCGAGGAAATCCAAACAATCATCAAATCCTACTGCAAAATCCTATCCTCAACAAAACTTGAAAATTAGAATGAAATGGATAATGTTCTAGACAGATACCAGGTACCAAAGTTAAACTGGGATCAGATAAACTATCTGAATAGTCCCATATCCCCTATAGAAATAGAAACAAACATTAATAGTATCCCAACCAAAAAAAAAAAAAAAAAAAAAAAAAAAAAAAAAAAAAAAAAAAAAAAAAAAAGCACATGACCAGATGGTTTTAATGCAGAGTTCTATCTGACCTTCAAAGAGGGCCTAACACTACTAACACTACAAAATAGAAACAGAGGGTACTCTACCCAATTTGTTTTATGAAGTCGCAATTACTGATATCTAAATCACACAAAGATCCAACAAAGAAAAGGAACGTCATACAAACTTTCCTCATGAATATTGATGGAAATATACCCAATAAAATTGTTGCAAACTGAATCCAAGAACACATCAAAATAATCATCCATCATAATCAAGTAGGACTCATTGCGGGGATTCTGGAATGGTTCAATATACAGAAATCCATCAACATAATCCACTATATAAACAAATGCAAAGAAAATAAATCACATGAGGATTTCATTAGATGCTGAGAAACATTTGACAAAATCCACCACCCCTTCATGATAAAAAGTCTTGGAAAGACCAGGAATTTAAGGCCCATACCTAAACATAGTAAAAACAATATACAGCAAACTAGTAGCCAACATCAAAGTAAATGGAGAGAAACTTGAAACAATCCCACTAAAATCAGGNACTANACAAGGCTGCCTACTCTCTCCCTACCTATTCAATATAGTACTTGAAGTCCTATTCAGAGCAATTAGACTATAAAAGGTGGTCAAAAAGATACAAATTGGAACTGAAGAAGTCAAAATATCACTATTTGCAGTTGATAGAATAGTATACTTAAATGGTCCCAAAAATTCCACCAGAGAATGACTAAACCTGCTCAACAACTTCAGCAGAGTGGGTGGATATAAAATTAACTCAAACAAATCAGTGACCTTCCTCTATTCATAGCATAAACAGGCTGAGAAGTAAATAAGGGAAACAACACCCTTCATATTAGTCATAAGTAATGTGTAATATCTTGGTGTGAATATAACTAAGCAAGTGAAAGATCTGTATGACAAGAGCTTCATGTCTCTTTAAGAAAGAAACCAAAGAAGATCTCAGAAGATGGAAAGATCTTCCATGCTCATGGATTGGCAGGATTAATATAGTAAAAATGTCCATCTTCCCAAAAACAATCTACAGATACAAAACCATCCCCATCAAAATTCCCAATCAATTCTTCATAAAGTTAGAACAATTTGCAAATTCATCTAGAATAACAAAAACCCAGGATAGTAAAAACTATTCTCAACAATTAAAGAACTACTGGAGGAATCACCATTCCTGAACTCAAGCTGTACTACAGAGCAATTTTGATAAAAACTGCATGGTACTTACACCATGACAGACAGGTAGATCAGTGGAATATAATGGAAGTCCCAGAAATGAACCCACACAACTATGGTCACTTGATCTTTGGCAAAAGAGCTAAAACCAGCCAGTTTTATTTTTATTTTTTAAAGTGCTGGTTCAACACCAGATAGCATAAAGTATTCAAATTGATCCATTCTTATCTCTTTGTGCAAAGCTCAAGTCGAAGTGGATCAAGGACCTTGACATAAAACCAGATACACTATAACTAATAGAAAATAGAGTGGGGAAGAATCTTGAGCGCATATGCACAGGGGAAAATTTCCAGAACAGAACACTTAACTCTAAGATCAAGAATGGACAAATGGGACCTCATAATATTGCAAAGCTTCTGTAAGGCAAGGTCACTGTCAAAAGGACAAAACGGCAACCAATAGATTGGGAAAAAATCTTTACCAACGCTATATCCAATAGAGGGTGTATATTTACCAAGAACTAAAGAAATTAAACTCCAGAGAACTAAATAACCCTATTAAAAATGGGGTACAGTGTTAAACAAAGAATTCTCAACTGAGGAATACTGAAGGGCTGAGAAGCACCTGAAAAAATGTCCAACATCCCAAATCATTAGGTAAATGCAAATCAAAATAACCCTGAGATTCCACCTCACACCAGTCAGAATGGCTAAGATCAAAAATTCATGTGACAGCAGATGCTNTCAAGGATGTGTAGAAAGAGGAACACTCCTCCATTGCTGGTGGGATTGCAAGCTGGTTCAATGACTCTGGAAATCAGTCTGGGGCTTCCTCAGATAATTGAACATAGTACTACTGGAAGATCCAGCAATACCTCTCCTGGGCATATATCCAGAAGATGTTCCAAATTGTAATAAGGATACATGCTCCATTCCCATATGACATATGCTATGTTCATAGCAGCCTTATTTATAATAGGCAGAAGCTGGAAATAACCTCTGGCCTGCAAGCTGCTCCTATAATGTCACCTCATGTAGTGGCAGAAACAGCAAAGATCAGGGGAATGTCAGGGCCAGGAAGAAGTAGTGGGTAGGTTGGGGAGCAGGGTCAGGGGAGGGTATAGGGGACTGTGGGGATAGCATTTGAAATGTAAATGAAGAAAATATCTAATGAGAGAGAGAGAGAGAGAGAGACAGAGACAGAGACAGAGACAGAGACAGAGACAGAGAGAGCCAGCCCCCAGGCTTGGGTGGGTGGCTGGGTCAGTTGCTGCCCTACTCAGAAAGTATTACTGAAGATGACCTCAGTCTGGTGCCCTCAGGGTGTCTTTCCTGCTGCATTGAGAGGTAGACATTCCTTCTGCACTGTCCCACACTTCTCATCTCAGCCTCTTAGGGGATGTGGAAAGGTCTGGTGCTCTGTCCCCCCTCCGTTTTCCTTAGCCAAGGCAGGCAGCAGCAGTAACCAGCTTCTAGAACCCTCACACTGTTTATCCTTGGGTTTTTGAACAAGAACTATTAAGACGCTGGAGATTCTTACAGATTGACTAACACAGCTTCACTATGAGATTAACAAGAGACCTTACAGACAAGGGGTAGAATATTATGATCTAAAGTAATCTTTATGCTGCAAATTAATAAGGGGTAAACTTGTATTTTGACTTCTTTAAAATGAAGTAATTTTCATAAAATATATTTTTCCCTCACTTATCTTTTCCCAGATCTTTCCTGCATCTCTACCTTTCCAACACCAACAAAACTTTTTTATCTGCCCTGTCTCTTAAGAGAACAAATAGGAAATCAGAAAGGACAAACTAACAAAGATGAACAAAAATGGACACCCTAACAAAAAACAAACAGAAAAGACACACAAAATGTATACACATGCATACACACACATAAGCACAAACAGAAACACACAAGCACACAAAACACTATATAAGAACATGAAATCAACATACCATAGAGTTCATGTTTGTGTTAGCATCTACTGCTAGTGTTGTTTGTATACCCAGTGAGACTCCCTTAAAAAACTAGTTTTTCCTTTATACGAAATTGTTAATTGCAGACAGTTTCTAGGTTACTTCCTATCTCAGAGCTAGAAATACCCCACAATAGGACCACGGAAAACAGTGGTGTTGAAGATGATTTTGACTCTGGGGACTCCAAATTATAGACCATTCTTGTGATATTTTGGCAAAAAAAAAATGTGCAATTTTGCACTTGTCCAAAAAAAAAAATCTTCCTGAGGCTAAATTAAGAGGGAGGGAATAAATGCTTTAGCAGAGGAAATTTCCAGTCAACCTCGTATTAACTGTGTTGCTTGGTTATTAGTGGCCATAATTCTGCAGCTATATAATGAAAAGGAGCAAGCTAAACAAGGACAAATAAGAAATGTATAGGTTGAGGAGAAAGGGGGCAACAGGGAGTGTAAAGGAGCTAAGTCCTTTGTTTAAGTAAATAAACAGAATAAACAAAATTTTGATGTGAAATGGAACAAAAAGGATAGTGAGTTTGGGGCAAGGTCCCACTAAACAAAGCATTGGTGAGGTGTTGTCTTTACTGTCTATTATGTGTGGGTAGCTCTCTGCCAAGCTGTACCTGTCTTGGAACACATACCAATGATACCCCTTTGAGAGGGGCCATAACAATCAATCTTATAGGGTCAATACCTGAAGTCTTTCCCCATGCAAATAGAGCATTCTGAACATTTCAGATTGAGATAATGGGAAGTATATACCCTCAAAATGTTTATAAGGTCCCTATTAGCATGTTTCACCAAGAATCATCTGGGGGTGGCTATTTTGTTGAACAGTAACACTCTGGGGAGTGAAGCATTCATCTCTGGACCTTGGATCTGCCCAGCAGGCCAGGCTTGCATCCCTGCTTTGTAGCTACCATATGCCTGTAGTCACTGTTATCTTTTGCTTTGTGGCTCCAGTTATGGATTTTGGCCTCCACAGCTTGCAGCCACTGATGCTGCTAGCATAGTAGGTTTGATGATAGTGGGAGACACCCTGGCTAACTGCCCTGCATTAGATTACCTTCAGAGAGCAGTAACTCTTTGCCATTCCAACCAGACCCAAAGCCGACAGTATCTTTTGTTCTGACTAAGTCAGAGATCCACAGATTGAGGCATTCTACCCTAAGTGGCTTACCAGAGATGCATAGGAGGCAGAGATACAGCCTGACATCCTGTGACTAAGGAAAGAATCTGAAGCAAGGCCTATGACAGGGGAGTTCCAGGGGATGTCCCAGAGTGGCCATCATGTGAAGCTGTGCAGGTTAATTGTGAATTGCCTTGGAGATGACAAGATTTTGAAGATGCCAGAGCCATGGGATACCTGCCATAAAAAGCTGTTGACTCGGTGTGGAACCAGTCCAAGTGAAAGAAGTGTGTTACAATCAACAAAGTTGTAAGAAATAGGAAATCTGAAATGTGCTTAGATATCCTGTTTGGAGGTATAGAATTTGGAGGTTCCCTCGCCGGTTTTCAGTCTTGTTTTGGTCCAGTATATTTTCACTAGGCATGCTTTTCTCCCTCTTGTTATAGTAATGTATATCTTTTGCCAAATATGTGGGAAGTGTGTAATCTGTTTTTCATTTTGCTTTTACACTTAAGAGATTACATGAGTTTGAGAAGAGAACTTGAGCATTGGTCTATAAACAGCACTGATTCTGTGCTAGACTATGGGGATCTTTGAAACTGCACTAACTATATTTTGCACTATAATACAGCTACAAGCCTATGTACAATAGGAAAGGGAATGTGGTAGGTGAATAAGAATGTCCCCTATAGGCCTTTAGGCAGTAGTATACTTAAGAGGTAAGACCTAGTTAGAAACATTGTTTCAATGTGCATAGACTCTGATGTTTCAAAAGTTCAGCATGTCTCTCTTATGACTGCCAGTCAATACAGATAGAGAACTATTGGTTCCTCTAGTACTATGTCTGTCTGTATACTGTCAAGTTCCCCATCGTGAAAATAATGAAGCTATGAACTCTAAATTAGCCTAAGTAAAATGGTTTCCTTTATAAGAGTTGCTGTTGTCGTGGTGTCTCTTCACAGCAATAAAATCCTAAGACACTCTCTTACAATCTTTGTGGCTCCTCTTCTATATAGTTCCCTGGGGTCTGAGGAGACATCCGATTCAGAACTGATTATTCCAAGGTCTTACTTACTCTGTGTACATTGCCCTGTTGTGGATCTTTATATTAGTTCTTGTCTACTTCAGAAGAAAGCTTCTCTGGTAATGACAGAGTGAGGCACTGAACAATTGATATACAAAAGAATGTCCTTAGGAGTTATTATATTGCTACAAGCCCTTAGCAGAACAGTAGTACTTGGTTATCCTCTAAGTACATGGACTATATAATCACAGACTCTTGGATACCCAGTCAGTGGTTGGGGTGGGTTCCACATCATGGAGTCAGCCTTAAATCTGATAGATAATAGTTGGTTACTTCTATGACAATTAAGTGACTATTACATGAGTGTATCATACAGGCAAGTCACTGTTGTAGATACAGTTTATAACAGGGTTAGTGTTACCTTTATTTTTGGAAACATGCAGAGTAACTGAGTATCATGAACACTAATCACTACAGGATAAGGCTCTAGGCAAGCACCGGCTCAGTTTCTCCATATTCATAAATTATATATAGGTAGTATCTTCTACAAACAAAAGGCCTCAATACCAGATATATAGAGCAAACAATAGCATTGGCAATATCCTGAATTGCTTATGGGGTTCCAGAGAAAACCATTACCAAAAACTCAACTAGATGTAGATGTAACCTGTTCCTGGTACTAGAATTTCAATTGCTAATAAGAGGTATCTAACTGGAGTATTGTTCCCCCAGTTATTTAGTTATTTCATTTCTAGTTGGAGTATTGTTCCCTGAGTTACTTAGAGATTTAATTTAAGTTTTCTTAATAAATGTGTATATTTTAAGAAGCTTCTACTCTAGGAAACTTCCATATGATTCCTCAAATGGCCCTTACTATTAACAGCATTTCCTCCTATTCGCTCCCCACTCCTGCTGTAAAGTTGTGATAGCTAACTATGATTGTCAATTTGATTGGGTTAGGAAATGCCAAGTGCATTAGTGAAGCACACTTCTGTGTGTTACTGTGAGAAATTTTCATAACAGATTTAACTGACCGGGTAAAGATTCATTGTGAATGTGGTTGACACAATTACAGAAACTGGAATCTTGAATGAAATGAAAGAAACAGAGTAAAGACATAGAAGAAACTAAAGGAATGATGGCATTCTCCTCCTTTTGCTTGTAAGTCTGTTAATATGCAAGTAGTCTTATAAGCTATTCCCACTGCTGTATTTCCTGCTTTATTATCTCAAACCAGGAACCTTCTTTCATTTAATTATTTATGGTAATTGTGTTCATCTTCAGAGTGTTCATCTATGGAGACAATATTAACTAACACCAGAAGAAATATTTTCTTGCTTTTACTAGTAGTACTGATGATTACTTGTTTTATAGTGCTTGTGATTGAACCCAAGGACACACATAAGTTGGGAAAATGTATTACTAGTAAGCTGTACTTTTTTCTATATTTTTGCACTAATATTAATCTATGATAAAAGCAGAAGCATATTTTCTTGATTAATCAATATTACTATATGGAAGGTGTTTTCTGAGGAGGTAAGGGAGTGAAAGAGGCAAACACATTACTTACTACATAAATAAATACCTTATGTTATTGGCTAAAATGTATCAAAATAAGTTTTTTTTCTGGACTCTATTTTACCAATACTTTTCATTTCTTACTGTAGCAAGAAAGTAATAAGCTCGGACATGCAATTTCACTGAGATTGTTTGGTTAGAATAGAGACATGAGAGTCATGGTAGGAAAAACACTTGGGGAACAGGAACTATAACCTCTAATGCAGAAAAGGAGAAACTTGAGCCCATAAAATTTAAGTATCTCGCTCAGGGTCATAGTGAGTCAATGACAGAGCCTTCCCATCATGAAATCTCTATTTTGTGATATGGTTGTCTGCCTGTGAATATCCTAACAGCAGGATTGACCAAGTTCACTTACCCAGTTGCTGCTCTCCTCTACATCACATATATGAAACAAATGATGCTTATTGGTGAGGAAGGAATTCTTTACTTATTCAACAACTACTCAGCAAGTCTCTTTCATATCCAAGTACAGGTTCTAGGCAGTTGGGGTAAAAAACATGAGTCTAAACAAATACCCTTTATGTGGATCTCGTCTTCTATTAATCAGGGTAGAAAGCACACAATAAAAAATTGGGAAGAAAATGTCTGTAATAGTATCTATATAAACTATAAACTAAGGATAAAGCAGTAAAGAGTGAGAATAGACATTGCAGTTACATATAAAATTCAAATGATAGCTAAATAGCAAAAGAGATCAAAGCACAGAAATAGAAATGGAACATCTAAGAAGCATGACCTTATTTCAATGGTGTAAGGAGTAGACCAACCTCAGCAAGAGACAGAAGTGGGGCAATATGGAGTGTATTTGTGAAAAAATGGGCCAAAAGAGTCTCCATCATTTAAAACTCTGCAGATCATATAGAAGGACTCAAGGTTTCATTTTCAAGGTGGAGGGAAAGATCCGGAACAGAGTTTCATAATATTATTTTGAAAGCAATATTTTGTATGCAAGGCTGGAGGCAGGATGTAGATTGGTGCAAGAAAGAAAGTTATGTGTACTGCACCAGTCCAATATAAGGAGATGGGAAGACTGAAAGACAGTCAAATCAGTGGAAGTAAAAGTCTTTAAGTCTGAGCATGTGTCCATATACTCAATGGGGAATGTAAACAAAGAAGAGGTTTTAGGTTTTGAATTGAAATTTAGAAAATGAGAGTACTATTTACTCACATGAGATACATAGCACCGTGAGTGAATTTGGATATCTATAAAACATCAGAAGGGGATGTATACTTACTAGAAATGGTCCCTAATACTTCTGGAAATACGCCGTAATAATATTTATAAGTCAATTTACGTTCAGGTAGTTTATACGCCATTGAGCTAAGAAGAGATAAACTCCAAACCAAAATTCTCTCAGAGAATTTTTGGGGTCATATTATGGTCTGCTGGCTGCTGACTGCGTTCCTATTCCTTGACTAATGTGAAGGTACTGGATGAAATAACAAGAGCATCTTGGTTATCCACAATCTCAAGGCACAGCATGTATCCCATTGACTATAACTAAGTCACAGAGGCAGATATCACAATAGAACTGAGTATCAGATTCATTTAATAGGGTGTTTGTTGACAAGCACAAAACCTTGGGCTCATTTACCAGTGCCAAAAAAACCAAATGCAGGTGCAGGCCTGGAATGCCAGCCTGTGGGAGGGAAAGTGGGACAACATCCTCAGCTATTTGGCACTTTCAAGGCCAGGCAGGAATACATGAGACCATATCAGCAAATAATAACAAACCCCAGAAACCAATTGTTATGAGCTTATGAGATTACACAATAACTAAGATCAGGTTATGTGATTCCAAATTTCATGCCCAGTTCTGGTTAATGTCACAATACTTTTCTTTAATTTCTCTTAACATCAATGGACTCAATTCCCCAATAAAAAGACATAGACTAATAGACTGGTTATACAAACAGGACCCAACATTTTGCTGCTTGCAGGAAACCCACCTCAGGGAAAAGGATAGACACTACCTCAAAGTGAAAGGTTGGAAAACAATTTTCCAAGCAAATGGTCCAAAGAAACAAGCTGGAG
>NW_018391913.1:172610-203269 GCF_900095145.1 Mus pahari | reverse complement strand
AGAGAGAGAGAAAGAGAAAGAGAAAGAGAAAGAGAAAGAGAAAGAGAAAGAGAGGGGGGAGGTGAGGGGGAGAGAGGGAGAAGGAGAGCTAGAGTATGAGGGAGAGAGAGAGGGAGAGGAAGAGGAAGAGGAAGAGGGTAAGGGAAAGAGAGAGGGAGAGGGAGAGAGCACCTGTGGTGAACTTGTGGGAGTCACTTCTTGACTTTCCTCATATGAGTCCCTGAAATCCAAATTAGGATGTCATGCTTGTCAGACTATTTCTTTACTTTCCAAGCCATCTTACTGGCACAGAATATCCTATAAACTTCCTCTATTTTGGTATCTAAAAAAGACATAAGGAGAAACAGACAGTTATAACTGGCTCATCAGTGAATGCCAAGATTCCAAAGGTTTGAACTGGAATAAGAGAGAACCAGAGTTTCTGTCCTTTATTTGTTGCATTTTCTGAAGTTATTCCACTAAATTAAGAAGAATTAGAGTAATACATGCTCTATATAAAATCTTTCCTACATTTTCACAATTAAAATAGAGCAACATATTTTTCTTCTCTTGCCTGCGGGCCAATAAGTTGACAGTCTTCTAGGAATCAGAAAGAGGCATAGAGAATGCTGCAAGTTTTAAAATCTAAATAATAAATATGAAACATTTCTGTTTGGCTGATTCTACCCTTCAAGACATCTGTCCATGAATCTCACCAACTATATAAGGCAAACAGCCATGGTGACTCATATATTTATCTCAGATTTGAAACACAGGACTGTCTGAGGACACATCCAACACCCAGCAGTAACTGCTAATATGTGAATAACAGAAACATCAGATTGCCCTGTCTAGATGCCCCAGAGGTCAGAAGAAGAGGAATGCATGTTGTTACTTTTATAGCAGAATTGATGGTACATGGTTACACACTAGTTGATATTAGAAGCAAGTGAATCTGTTTGTTGTAGAGATGAAATTTCTTTATACAATTTTTTTCTCTCCTGAAGCCTTTCTTCTTTCTATTTTTTGCTTTAATGATAGATTGCACACAAAGATCCAAAGCAGACAGAATTGTAATTGGTCTCCCGCACTTAGAAACTATAACAACATAGGCCAACCACCACAAAACTTATTATTCTATCGATGATGATGATGATGATGATGATGATGATGATGATGATGGTAGTTGTGGTGATGATGGTGGTGGTGGTGGTAGTGGTGGTGGTGGTGGTGCTGCTGCTGCTGCTGCTGCTGCTGCTGATGATGATGATGATGATGATGATGATGAAAAATTTTATACAGTCACCAATAGTCCTCAGTAAAATAACATGTTCAAAAACCCAGCTAAGGATTAGATTCGCAGTGTCTGAATGGCAATATTACTAGTGCTGAGGAGCATAGTTTGTAGAAAGGATTGATTGTTATATGGATTCTTATTGAACAGAAGCATAAATAAGTTTTATTTTATTTTTAGTAAGGTTGGGTGGCATGTAGCTCAAGTTGGCCTCAAGCTCATTACATAACCAAGGACGACCTTGAATTCTAGATCTGTCTATATCCAGCTCCCAAGTTTTGTGGTTAGTTATCTGTGTTACAGTGCCTAGTATATAATTAATATTTTATTTACAAAAGTACTACACTTATTACAATTATCATGACATAATTTTAATTTGGAATCAAAAATGAAGTGTTTCATTATGACATTTTTTGTGTCATGTAACTTTGTTCATATTTACCTCAATTATATTCTGATTTGTCCTGTTTTCATCTTCTGGTTCTTTTAATATTCCTACATAGTCTTCCTTTGGCTTTTATAAACATACCATAAATATGCATATATGCATTCATATGTTTATTTTGGCTATGTACAAACATAATCTTGGTGCTTCATATAGGAACATAATGTACTATATGATTTTCTGAAATATGCCATATTTTAACAAACTTAATGATCTCCAATTCTATTTGTCTTCCTGAGAATGACGTAATTTTGTTCTCTATGTCTGAATAAAACACTTTATGTGTGTTTAATTTTTTTTAATCTATTCATGTGCTGCTAGGCATCTCAGTTGCTTCTTTATCGTGGCTGCGGTAAATAATATGGCAGAGAACATGGATATGTGAATATCTCTAGTAAGCTGCATTAAATCTTTTAGGAACATACTCATAATTTAAAGATGGATATATTTATCAAATTCTATATATCTTTTACTAGCCATCTCCATACTAGTTTCCATAGTTGACAAACAGTTTTCTGGAAATGGCCCACTGGTTTGCATGATTGCCATGGGTGTGCTCTGTGATGCAAGGATCACAGACACTTTACCCCAGGCCAACCTTTTGCTGATGACATGCCTTTCCTGCCATTATTACATAGCCTAGTGATTCCTGGACAAGTTTCCTTCAGATCAATACGAACATGTATTTTCAAATAATAATGTCTTTTAAATGAAATAATGACATTATAGGACTTTTTTTTTTTGGGGGGGGGGTCAAAACAGGGTTTTTCTGTATAGCCCTGGCTGACCTGGAACTCACTCTGTAGACCAGGCTGGCCTTGAACTCAGAAATCCACTTGCCTCTGCCTCCCAAATCACTGCCCAGCCAACATTATAGGATTCTTATTTGATTCAAATAAATTCAGGAAAAAGGTTTAAAGAGTTGGTTTCAGTTACTTGACCAGAAAGATATAATAAAGTAAGAATCAAGAATAGAATGCAAGTAAAGGGTACATAATAAGGAGTATAATAAGCTTTTAAAAGCTACACTGAGAAGAAAAATGGGCATAGGACAGCTTTCTGATCAAGGAAACATTGTCATTCTAAGTCATATCCAAGGATGAGGCCTCAGGTGTGCACTATGATAAAGCAAGGCCTTTATCATAGTGATGTGAAACTGTCACTTTGAACTTATAATGAGCTTACAGAATGAAAGAGAGTTTTGAACTTCATATTGACATCCTACTTTAATTCCCTTTTATGCAGTATATTATCTGCAAGGAAATTTTATAAGAAACTTTTGTCTAAGAAGGTATAAAAAGCTGATGGAAAAAATAAAATGTGGCTGTTGGGACTCTGCTTTATCCACCAAACGTGTATATATTTATATTTCTGTATGTCTATATATGTATATGTCTATATATGTGTATATGTGTATTTGTGTATATGTATGTATGTATGTATATATGCATATATGCATATACTATGCACATGTATAGACTTGTATATGTGTATATGTAATGAGATATATATATATATATATATATATATATATATATATATGTGTGTGTGTGTGTCTATCTTCACGATGTATATATATATGTCTCTGTTTATATATGTGTGTACCTATATACATATGTACATATATGTGTATGTTTATAAGTTTGCATGTATATTGTGAAATTATAAAGGGGGTATTTAAGCCTGGGCAAGAGAGAATGAGAGAAAGAGAGAAAGAGAGAGAGAGACAGAGAGAGAGAGAGAGAGAGACAGAGAGAGAGAGAGAGAGAAAACATGACTTTCTATCCTTTTCTTTCTTTTCAGTTCTTGAGAATTAAAAAGAGTTCAGACTTTTTTTACCAGTCACTCTTGCCAGGCCCAGATAACTCAGTTTTGTTCCCATCAGTACTATCAGTACTGACTACGGAAATTACCCGCTTCTCTGGACAGATGTGGAGTGAGCTATTATTAGCATAGAATATCAAGTGCCAGACTGTATTACCTTCCTCAGTATATCTATATTTTGATCTGGCTATCAACACATAGTATCTGCACCAATGTATATTTTTATTATTAGTATATAAGCTTCTTGACAGTCCTTGTCATTTTCTTTATGACAGCCACTAAAATTCAAGTTGAATTTTCTGGTAGCTAAGAATGCAAAACAAATTTTCAAACACATATTGTTCATTGATGCTTCTTTTGAGCATGCACCTGGGCCTCTGTTTTTATTTCCCTGTTTTATAAATCCGGAGTATCATGCTATAGCGAAAGAACATGGACAGAATCATTTATACCCTTGCACATTGTTTATGTATAAGTGTATCTGTAGTTGGAGAATTGTTGGCTAACAAAAAGAAAATGACGTGGAGACGACCTAAGCAACTTTAGCTCAGTTTAATTGGTGGAGAAAATCATGTGTTCTGCAAAGTGGCACAAGTGACTCCTGGTGAGTTTTAAGCCTACCAGTGATTACTAATTTAGAAAATGTAGGCACCGAGGATTGGACATTTTGTGTCTGCCTTCAGTAAGCTCAAAGCCCTTTCTATTTACTCATGCACAGCATATGACATAAAGAGTTCACATGCTTAGAAAATCATAGCTGCTTGGTTTAATCTCACTGACATATTCTTATAGAAACCTTTGGATAGGGAAAGAATTACTTCATTGATAAAGGGTTCTTATTACTTCTGGATACATAGAAAAACATCCAGACTCCCTAGACCCTGAATGATGTCCCAACATCATCCCAGAACTTATTTTTCTACCACCTCCATACTCTTTCCCTTTCTTTCCTTTCCATGTACTTTTGTCTTTATACCATTCTCACCCTCGATCCTTCTGCCCTAACTAGACATGGACATAAATTATTTCTTTCAACTAGTTCTCTGCTGCAGAGGTCCTATCATAACAATCCTCCATTGAATGCAACTCTGCTATCTGCTGACTCTCTAGTCTCTTAATCTTTTGGAATTTTCTGTCTCAATTTTAACATATACTGGCCTTGAGGGGATATGTGCTGTGGTATATCTTCATCCCAAATATGCCCCGGCAATGAAAACGCAACACAGTTAGTATAATTATATGCTATGCACCTAGATAGGGCAAATCTACTGCTACTCTACATCTTCCACATCTAGGAGACCCCTTAGACCTTGTGGTTTCTCCAGGCCATGTGCTTCTGCTCTGCTTTTCTTCTTCTTACTCCTCTGCATCCTCTCCCTCTTCCTTTTTATCCTTCTCTCTCCCCATCTTCTGCTCCACTTTCCCTTTTAACTGACCAGTCATCAGCTCTCCTTTATTTTACAAATTAAGGTGGGAAGCAGTTTTACAAAAAAAAAAAAAAAAATCACCTGAGTGCTGACTCATTCCTTGTTCCCAACCACTCACAGGAGAACGGAATTAACATCAAATATAATTAGCCCCAGGGCTATCCACAAGAGATATGAATGTTTTTTGTTATCTATGTGTGGTTTCTGTCATCCTGACTACAATAATGTGTATAAGTATATTATTTTTATTTTCTTATTCTTATTTTTTAGTGTTTACTTCTCAGGGCCCATAAATTTGTCTGACACTTAAATAATCAATAAGTACTTTCTGCATAAAAATAAATAGAAATTCTGTTAATTAATATTTTTGTTACCATTGCTGTGGACAAAGATATTTTTTAGGGAATTTTGACAACCCCTCTCTATGGAGTATGTAGATTTTCTGCATCACAACTCCTCACTTAGATGATCATTAGTTTTACAAACATAGAAAGATAAATCTACAAATATGAAGGCTTATATACACAAGTGAGCTTGGAGATCTACTTCAGTATAGTAAGAATAAATCATCATTTTGTAGTGTATATGATAGAGCACATACTAAGTTGTTTAAAAATAATACATAGTCAGCTCTGAGCATTCCTGGGTAATTGCTTTTTTGTGACAGCTAGCAGACAATGAAATTGTTGGCTCTTCCAGATCCTCATACACAATAACATAGTATTTTCATGCAATCTGTTATATCCTGTCTTCTACCTTAAGTCACTAGTGGTGATGTTGTGATTTTGTTGGTCCAGGTGAGTGAGTGTGTGTGTGTGTGGGGGGGGGGTATCTGTATGTAGATACTTGCATAATCATAAAAATATAAATGATGAAGGCAAAAGGGCAAATAAGGTCATAACTCTTAAACAGAAATCACTTTTCGTGCCTTTAAATTACATTTCAGTATGGCCAAGTTAAGAGTTTCACTGCAAGGTGAAACTCTTGCAAGACTGTAGGAATGAGTGGAGAGATTGATTGGATTTCTAGTTCCTCAAAGGTAGACAAAGTTTCTGAGTATGGGAGATACAATACCAGAGAATTAACGAAATTCTCACTGTCTTCTTATTTGTGTGATAAATTAGCTTTGCAAATGTTTTCTCTTTAGAAAAAAAAAAAGTAAACTCCAGTTCAAACTGAGTTATGACTATAAGATTTCAAAGTAATTGAGTCTGAATCATGGCTCTGAGTGTTTTAGTCAGGGTTTTCTCCTCCTGGTAGGTCTCAGAAAAAAGCAAGTTTTTGTGAAAAGTCTTTTAGAGCCACAAATCTGGAGATTTTAATCTGTAATGATTTTCTTAAGTGCTTTGTGTTTATGTTTGGATGGAGGAATGGAATGACTTTGATGGGACTGTAGTCAAGGAACCAGTGAAGTATTTACTGCATAAACATGAGGATGAAGTTAGATCCTGGAATCAACATTAACAAAATCAGAAGGGAATCAGAGATGGTTCCACAAGGAACAGTTTCTCCGTGAATTTAACCTTAACCTTTTTACCACTCACTACCAGCATTATCCTAAATATTGTCTCTAAACGTGTGTCTCTGTGGACATTCAATGCTAAAACCACAATATTCATTCCAGTCTGAACTTGTCCCTTGTTCCATGGACCATGCACATCTTTACTTGGGAGGAAATCTCATACTAAACTTTCAAACTAAAGTGCTTAATAGAATAGTATAACTAAACAGACAGTTGGGATGTTTAGAGAATCTAATGGAGCATCCATGGTTCTATAGAAAATATGGATGGGTATAGCAGTGAGGTTTTTACTTCATTGATTTGTGGTCCTGACTGGTCACATGTGAGCATCAGCTCAGGAGCTATCTCTGATTAGTGAATGAAACACACACACACACAGAGAGAGAGAGAGAGAGAGAGAGAGAGAGAGAGAGAGAGAGAGAGATTAATTTTTAAAATGTTTTGGGTACCTCAAATGCTGGACATTCATAAACTTTCCCATGCCACCCTAGGCCCAATCTGGGAACTGGCCAATAGCTACTTATGCAAAAGTTCACATGGCTGGTTGGCTTTATCACCTGTTGCTACCATGTCCCCTTCTTCCCCCAGTCATAATAATTCTCTCTCATCCTATCTTTGCAACATTCAGCGTCCTGCCCTGGCCTCAGCCATTAGCCTCTGGCATGATCAAAAACCAATTGGAAAAAAGAAGCTTCAGTGTCTGGACAAGCAGATTCAACACATTAACACCAATCTCCAAGAGATGGAAACTTGGTGATGGCTAGGATGTTTAATGCCCATTTCTCCTGGAGAGCTTTAGGAAGATTTCCTGTAGAGTCATCTTTCCAAGGTATTGTCTATCTTGTCTTCCCTCAAAGGGATTATTATGTGGAGTATTTTGAGTTGAATGTGAGATGTTATCCATAAGCCATATGTCTTAACACTTGACTTCCTGGCTGGGGTGCTAATAGATGTAGAAAATTCAGAGGTGGAAACTCCTGGCATGAATGGATTGCTGAGACTCGGGTATAAAGTAAAACATAGTCTGACACTGATTCAAACCTTAGCGTTTTCTAACTTTTATGTGCTGCTTCCATTTGACCACCTACACAATCCTTACACCTAAACTACTCAGCTGCTTACCTCCCTGCCTTGACTGACTGTATCACCTGCACCAAGGACCAAAATAAACCCTTCCTTTCAAAGGTATTTCTGGCAGATATTTTTTGTCACAGGGAGGAGGAAAGTACCTGATGTATAGAAGTAGCTGACCAGGTAGGTTATTGATTCTCAGGGAGGCTATGAATTTATTATTGATTCCTCTGTCCTTTACATGTAAATACTGCCTGAACTGCATCCTACTTCATTTCATATAGTCATCATTTATTGGCTTCTTCACCCCTGTCCAGAGACATAATTCCTGCAAGGTGATGATGTATGAAAAGTGTCTCAGGCTCAGTCAGGCCACACTATGTCCTAATCCAGACATAAATGGCTTCTTCCTCACTCAGTGAAAGGGGCTCCTGAGCACTGCATTCTGGCTATTTCCAGGCCCTGAAAAGCTACTTTGTAGCAATGTCTTATCTTTGCATAAAACTATGGCAAGAAGTTGCAAACATCCTTTGAAAATGCAAGAATGGATGAGAGTTACAGGGTTTATTTCCTGTGGACCACATAAACATGAGTTTCCAGGACACAGCTTTTGTTACAGAGATAAATGGCATGTCACCTAAGCTGACAAGTATGGGTAGATTGGGAGTGAAATAGCACTTAGAAAGCATGGTTAAGTCACCAATTGAATGAAAGAGAAACAGTGGTACAAGGTGTGTAGAGTCCTCTTGCCTGTCTTCCCTCTGCTTTCAATGTTTCTTAATGAAGATAACCAAGCAAGTCCTAGATCTTGAAGAAAGTTCTAAGGAATTGTTGTGGGGATCCACAGTCTGCCCGATAGAAGTTCAATATTATAACTCTTGAAGATTTCCCATGCCCAGTTTAACAGGTGTTGACCACTCTGTGGCCCTGGCTGTTCTCTCTCCATCTTTGTTTTTCTATACAATTAGGAAATTCATACAAATTCATGCTCTTGGTAAGTACCCATTTTCATTGATCTGTGGATGAAGTAAAAATTTCTGGTTTTCTTAATAAATCAGTTGTATCACATAGTGTTTTTCTAAAAGTGAAAAACCATGTGATGTATTGCTGAAAGCAGACACACAACAGGGTGCATGATATATAGAAATAGTATAAATGGAATACCACAAACAGTGAAATGACACCTTTGCATTGCTATGTCATACAACACTTTCTGATCTCTACTGGTTTTTACTTAGTAGAGAGAAATACAACAAATAACTTCTCACGGTATTCCAGTTGATTCTGGCTGTATCTGCTGATTCATGCTGACTTGACAGAATCTTGCTCTCTCTGTTCACTCTTGCTGCCACTACTGGTTCAGATTTGTTGTTTGCTATTGAACTAGAATGCTCATATCCTGTCAACAAGTATTTCTGACTCACCCCTACAGAAATACTTCTAAACAGGTCTACAGCACCCTTTCCTATTAACCTTCTTCCACCCTACCTCTGGTTGATGGAATAGAAGGGAAGCTTAATAACCCTAAATAAAGTAGGATTTGAAAAAAATTCTAAGAATACAGATGGAACTTTGCCTAGGATGTAAGAAATAGTGGTTACATTGAAATAGGTGAGTGAGGTACAAGGAGGTGCCCAGTATCTCTGTGGTCATCTTGATGTATTTTTCCTTTTCTCTCAATTTACCTTCTTCCTCATTTTGTTATTTATTTGCTATAGTACAGAGGAGATGTTATGGCAAGAAGATTTTTTTCCACACCATCTTCTTACCAACATAAATCTACCTGCCAACAATATTTGAAACATTTCAGTTTCTTGGCATTCAGCTTATAAGTTTATGCCAAATTGTAAGCTATGATATTCTCTGCATCTCTAATCTCTGTCTTTCTGTCTCTGTCTGTCTTCTGTCTCTCATATGTGTGTGAATAAAATAATACTACCAGCAAAAAATGTTTAAAATTTTCTTTGGTGACATTACACAGTCATAAGATTCCCCTCACTGAAATGAGAAGTTAAAGTTAGTATCCATTGATTAGAAATGGAAATGTAGTTCCTCTGTGTTGTCTGGGTGTAAATTGGCTCCACTTTGATTCACAGCAGAAGGCAAGATGACAAAAATGCTATACAAAATGCACATTTTCTGTTCTGGCAATGATATCTCTAGGAGTTTATCCTGAGTATATATAGTGAGTTATGTCTTGATGATTTGTATGCAAAATGTATTTGTAACCCTATCTATAGCATTTTATCTATATCTATATGCCAAAAGAAGATTGTTCATTGGAAAAACCTATATAAAAGTATATGCTGTTTGGTAAAAGTCAGTTATTTATATGCGCATGTGGGTTCATTGAAAATGTTATTAACTTAATTTATCTAATTAGAGTTTGTGTTTGTGTGTGTGTGTGTGTGTGTGTGTGAGAGAGAGAGAGAGACAGAGACAGAGACAGAGACAGAGACAGAGACAGAGAGAGACAGAGAGACTGACAAAGACAGAGACAGAGACACAGAGAGACACACAGAGACACAGAAAGAGACAGAGAGAGACAGAAAGAGAGGACATGTGCACACAGTGGTCCTACAGAATTTTGGTGGCAAATGTGTTCATCTTAATCATCAGGGGACAGAGAAATATATAAGGAAACCCTGAAACTGATTCTTACAGGACAGTTTGTTGGGAGTGAGATGCAAGGAAAGGAATATAGAAAAGGAACACTGATTTTATCAGCCTGCTAAGCATGACTGAATCCAACAGGAGTTCCAGAATTGATTTCACAGTGATGATTCTGAGTCGTCAAGAAAGGGTTCCATTTTCTGTTTTCAATGCTGTGTTTAAGAAGGCAAGGAGGCATGTAATTCATAGGAGAAAGATTTCCATTCCAAATAATTACATTTTCTTTGAAAATATTTTTGTTGTTTAAAAGGATAAGTGACATATATCTGGAAAATTCATTTAGATGGAACAGTACTACAGGATGAGCGGGATCCTGCATCTGCTCTGCCACAGGGTTTGGGTTGCTGCAGGAGGCAGAATGCAGGGGTTTTGGCTGTGCTTACCCCACGCAGATGCTGGGTGGGTATTAGGCTATGAAAAGCCATAGTACACCACCGCTCCAGGCATGGGGGAGCACAGTCTGAGGTCCCTGGGGAATGCTGGAGTTGGCTTGGGGGTCCCTGCGTCTGCAGATAGACCAGGGCCATCTTGTTCACAGGCTCTTGGGCACCCAGGCACCACCGGGAGCCTCAGAAGAGCTGAGAACAGAGTGGGGGCACAGGATGGATATATCCTGGGGGGCAAAGGGAAAAGGGGGAGAACTCTGGCTGGATCCTGTGAGCAAGGGAGTCCTTGTCTTGTTCGGCTGGTAGTTTGGCTTATATGAGTCCATGGCTGGGAACACTGAGAGGCCTTCTGACAGAGATTAGATGGCATGCTCTTTAGGACAGGGCCTCCTCCATCAATCTCCTTGTTAGATCCCAATGAAAAGACACAGACTATGGTTTTAATACATTTATTAACACAGTGGAAAGTGAATGAATAAAATGGAACCCTACTTCTCAGAGTGGACCTGAGTTTAAATACATTTTTCAGGGAGGAGTGTCTGGGAAGGAGAGTTTATTGGATAAGCCTCCCAGCCTTTAGTTACCACATTGAAATGGAGATCTGTCTTGAGGCTCCATTATCACAGGTCTCATGTCAGCAGCCTAGGGTCCTTGAACCAGGTAAACACTTGCCATCCTTCAAGGTCACTGGAGTTTCTAGCCTGTGCACGACTAGGAAACAAGGTGCCTTTCATGGTCCTACACTGTATCTTCCCCTGAGGATTCTAAATTAGTCAAACAGTGCAGTGAATCTAGTTACTTGCCTTACACACACACACGCTTTAATTATATTTCTGTCTCCATTCTTTCATAGCAATGCCAAACCTGGGAACACTAAGCCCTAGGATAATGAATGTTCTGAAAGAATGTGATTAATAGACTTTCTTGGATACTTGATACTATTGTAGTCTTTAGAATAAGTTAATATTTGCAGAAATGAGTGACACCTGGCACCATATGGGCTGGCCAATGCATTAAATTCAACCCTCAGGAAAAGGAGATATATAGATTTCTATGATTATAAGGCTAGGCTGTTGTATACAAGGAGTTTTAGGGCCGTCAGGGTAACATAGACATTAATTTTTCAAACAAGTTTTAGCAGTTTATGAAAGGGAAAATGGAAAAATTTAGCTGAATCTCAAATTCTCTTCTCTGCTTACTAGTCCACTAGGATATGAGCAGATAATTGTTTTACTTCCTGTTGCCTCAGATCATACGGCTTTTGTAACTGTCATAATGGGTTTCAATCTGTGCCCAAAAGGAAACGCCTCTTCTACATGCTTTCTTGTGTGTTACGTAACAATAGAAAAGAAGATAACTAATATAATCATAGTAATCGATCATTCATTCACTATAAAAATATCAGCCTCAGAAGAACATAAAACAATTTAGCCATGTATTTTTATTTTAATGAATGAAATCTTTATAATTAGGTATTAGTTCCATAGGTAGATTGCTTTTTAAACATACATCAAAGTCCTGAATTAGGTGGCCAGTATCAAACAAAAAAATAATAAACATGGTCGAGCACACTTGTATTCCAGATACCCAAGAGGTACACAAGAAATAATCAGAAGTTCAATGCCATTTTCAGCTATGTACTGCGTTCAAACAAATATATACTACCTGATAACCTTCATCTTAATAAATAATTAAATGATTTAAAGTAGAAATTTATTTTAGAGTCATATTCATTGAAGTCTTTCTTCTTCAGGCACCATAAATTCTGTGAATACAGAGTACCCTCTGCTTATCTTATTAGGTTTCTTTTCCTGGTATTTCCTCCTTAGATATCTTTTTCTCCAGACACAGCTCATCACTCTTGTATTTATGTACTATGATACTTGATAACTTCTGATGCTGTCTTCCCTCTCCCCCCCAAATAGTTTCCAACTGCCACACTTTACATGCCTATCTCAAATGTTCTTTCTCAAATGATATCACTCTCAAAAATATCTTCATTTATAAAACTGTTCAGGATGAGTTTTTTTAGGGTATCTTTCTGAAGAAGCAGAGACAAGTATAGATTCCACAGACAGTGCCTGAATATCACAGTCAAAACTCATGGCTTTCTTTGGACCATATCTCTCTTCAAAGCAAGGTGAGCAAGTTCACTGAAACACATTTTTTATCAAATAAGCCCTTTTTAAAATGTGTTAGAGTTTCTATTGCTGTGACAAATCACCATGACCAAAAAGAATTTGGGAAGGAAAGCTTACAATTTCCAACTGACAATCCATTATTGAAAGAAGTCAATACAGGACCCTGGAAGCAGAAACTGAGGCAGAAGACATGGAGGATTACTGCTTACTGGCTTGTTCTTCCAGGCTTCCTCTGGTATATTTTCATTTTTATTTATTTTTTCTTATATGCCTCAGTGGAAGTAATATAAGCTGGACTCCCAACATCAGTCAATAAGAATTATAATATCCTTTGTAGACATCATTTAAATTGGGTTTTCCACTTCTCCCTTATACCTTGTGTCAGGAAAAATATAACCAGCATATTGGTTTGTAGGTTTTAAGGTACCATGAATAGGGATAGGACCTTACCTGATGTATTAAGCAGGCATGATCTCCTGCAGTGATATGTCACCTCCTGTTCACAGTACTCCGAGCCATCAATCAGAGCCACCAGCTGGTCTATACTGCCACCATAATTTAAGGTCATAGAATAGGGCTTCTCCATATTAAAACCTTGCACTCCAGACATCTCTGTGATGTTGTGATTAATCGTCATCCAGATCTTATCCTCTGCAAAGATCACAATGCAAAGGAGAAGGAGAATTTAGAAGTAAAGCCCAAGGAAGTGTATACGTACAGTAGGCAGTCAAAGCACAATAGAGTCTCTACCAGAGTGCTTTATAATCAATGGGATGAAAGCATTCTATTCCTTATAGAAGGATTAGAAACTTTCATATCTTATACTGTTCTACCTCAAGTAAATAATTGTAGGAACTATGCGTATGAATTCTTATCCCACAACTTTTATACCATGTATTTAATGTTCATTACTTATTTAAAATTGACAAATACAGTCTTCCGCCTAATCCATAGAGAGGCTTCTTTGAAGATTTTCTAAATAATTTCAAAGTCAACAGGAGCCAAGGTGCTCTCTGAGATTGGAGCCTTCCAGTTTCCATCAGAGTCTTGAGCTTGTCATCCACCAGAGGGCTCCACAACCAGGTGATGGCAGGAGAGAGCTAGCCTCCCTGGAAGGCAGACAGGCCAATGAGAACAGGTAAGACCACCACTGCTACTCAGAGGAAACTTTTAGAACCCTCAGTGCACAGGAACAGAGAAGCAGCCTAGGACAGGAGTATTCCAGTTCCAGAGCTGATTCTGTGCCACAGAGCTACATACATAAATACCACCAGGAGAGAGCTGGTCTCCCAGGATTACCTACATTCCTGGGAACAAAGGTAAGACCACCACTTCTACTCATATTCCTGGCCAGGAGGAACCCTCCAGAACCATCATGACACAGGATTCAACCATCAGCTGGGGACAGGATCCTTCTGGTTTCTCTATTCACCCCCAGAGCTGGCCCTGTACAACAGTTCTCCATTCATAAATTCCTTCCAGAGAAAACTGGTCTTTGAGGAGTACTGGCATACAGACTTGCAGGACAGACAAGCCAAAGTCAGAGATAGCAAGACCAGCTAACACCAGAGATAACCAGATTGCAAAAGGCAAGCACAAGAATATAAGCAACAGAAACCAAGGCTATTTGACATCATCAGAACCCAGTTCTTCCACAACAGGGAGCCCTGGTTACCTCAAAACAATGCAAAAGAAAGACTCTGATTTTAAATCACATCTTATGATTATAATAGAGGAATTTAAGGTCATAAATAAATCCAGTAAAGAAATACAAGTGAAATCCGGTAAATAGGTAGAAGACCTTAAAGAGGAAACACAAAAATCCCTTAAAGAATTACAGGAAAATACAACCAAACATGTGAAGGAACTGAATAAAACAGTTCAGGATCTAAAAATGGAAAGAGAAACAATAAAGAAATAAAAAAGGGAGACAGCTCTGGAGCTAGATCCTGGAGATAGAAAACCTAGGAAAGAGATCAGAAATCATAGATGTCATAGCATCACTGAAAGAAGCAAGAGATAAAAGAGAGAATCTCAGGTGCAGAAGATACCATAAAAAACATTGACCCAACAGTCAAAGAAAGGTAAAACGCAATAAATTCCTAACCCTAAATATCCAGGAAATCCAGGACACAATGGGAAGACCAAACCTTTGGATAACAGGTACAGAAGAAAGTGAGGGTTCCAAAATTAAAGGGCCAGTGAAAATCTTCAACAAAATTATACATAAAAAAGTTCCCATATCTAAATAAAAAGATGCCCATGAACATACAAGAAGCTTAAAAGACTCCAAATAGTTTGGACCAGAAAAGACATTCCTCATGTCACATAATAATCAAAACACCAAATGCACAAAACAAAGAAAGAATATTAAAAGCCTTAAGGGGAAAGGCCAAGTGGCATATAAAGGCAGACCTATCAGAATTACATCAGACTTCTTACCAGAGACTACAAAAGCCAGGAGATCCTGGGTAGATGTCATACAGACCCTAAGAGGACACAAATGCCAGCCCAGGATACTATACCCAGCAAAGCTCTCAGTTACCGTAGATGGAGAAACCATGGTATTCCATTACAAAACCAAATTTTCACAATATCCTTCCACAAATCCAGCCCTACCAAGGATAATAGATGGAAAACACAAATACAAGAAGGGAAACTATGCCCTAGAACAAGCAAAAAAGTAATTTTCTTTCAACAAACCCAAAAGAAGATAGCCACATAAATATAAAAATAACATTGAAAGTAACAGGAAGCAACAATTACTATTACTTAATATCTATTAACATCTATGGACTCAATTACCCAATAAAAAGGCATAGACTAACAGACTGGATACAAAAACACCCAGCATTTTGCTGCATACAGGAAATACACCTCAGTGTCAAAGACAAACACTNTCTCAGAGTAAAGGTCTGGAAAACAACTTACCAAGCAAATGGTCCCAAGAAACAAGCTAGAATAACCAACCTAATATCAAATAAAATCTACTTTCAACCAAAAGTCATCCAAAAAGATAAGGAAGGACATATCATACTCATCAAAATACAAATATGTGAAGAACTCTCAATTCTGAACATTTATGCTCCAAATGCAAGGGAACCCACATTCATAAAAGAAACTTTACTAAAGTTAAAATGCATATTGCATCTCACACAATAATTTTGGGGGACTTCAACACCATACTTTCATTAATGGACACATCAGGGAAACACAATCTAAACAGAGATAAAGTGAAACTAAAAGAAGTTATGGACTAAATGGAGTTAACAGATATAGAACATTTCTTCCTAAATCAAAAAAAAAAAATATACCTTTCTCTCAGCACCTCATGATACTTTCTCCAAAATCCACCATATAATTGGTCACAAAACAGACTTCAACAGATAACATAAGATTGAAGTAATTCCATGCATCCTATCCGATCACTACGGATTAAGGCTGGTCTTCAATAGCAATAAAAACAACAGAAAACTCACATGCACATAGAAGCTGAAAAACACTTGGTCAAGGAATAAAGAAATAAATAAAGTCAAGACTTTTTTTTAGAATTTAATGAAAATAAAGGAACAACATGCCCAAATATATGCCATACAATGAAAGCAGTGCTAAGAAGAAAACTGATAGTACTAAGTGACTCCAAAAAGAAACTGTAGGGAGTAAACACTGGCAGATTAATAGAAAAAAATTCAAAGTCCATAGAAACAACTAAATTCAAAACTACAACCTATGCAGTCTTCTTGGACATAGCCAAGGCAGTCAAATCTTAGAGCAAATTGTATAGTGTTAAGTACTCATAGAAAACTCAGGGGAAACAACATAATGACGCTCCTTAAGTCTTTAGAAAAACAAGAAGCCAACCTCAATCCCAGGGGGAAGCAAGACACAATAAATATTAGAGTGGAAATTAATGAAACAGAGACTATATGATAAGTATATAATATTAATCAATCAGAGTGAAGTCTTTGAAAAAGTTAGTATATTTCTCAAACTCACTCAAACACAGAGAGAAAAGGCAAATTAACGAAAACAAAGGTGAATAGGTATTTGATAGAACAGATTATACAGTTAAAGCCAGATCATTTTACTATTAGAAAAAAGTCAAGGGCCTGGGCTGTATGGCCCACTTTCCCTTAAACATTTACAATGGGAGAATGAAAATTGGTGTAAAGTAATTTCTACCTCCTTTAAAATCCATGAGTTCTGTCAAGAGCTGTTATTTCTCCCAAGAGTGGCAGCCTGGCTGCTTAGAGAAGAATGCATGTCTGTTTGTTATACCTAACACAGCCAGATGCTTTTATAACAGGATTCTCTGTGGGAATATACATGACTTATTCCAGGCCACTGCACTCCTTCTATTAGCTGTGGTGTACACAGAATCCCATTCATAATCACTCTTCCACCTGCCCGTGCCAGCCACATTCATGACATCTAGACACCCTATTTGATTGTGATTTACCCTCTCAGTTCACTCTAGACTTTACTTTTTAGGTAGCTTTTTGAAGAGGTATATATTCTTTTTTTTTTCCCTTGCTTTGAAAAAGATGACGTGATCGAAGAGACCCAGTAAATCTATTTTATGATCTAACAAGGAGGTGGAATGGATTTCACATATAATGAATCATATTTTGTAGATTAAAAAATATTTCATGTCTAGGATATGTAGGTATCTCTTTTACTATTGCACACAGGGTTGGAATGGGGGCCACTAGGTGAATGGATACTATGGACACTGAAGTCATGCGTGTATAGCTCACTGCTGAGGTTTAGGTCACTTAGTAGTATGCTTACACAGCATGATTTGCACCCACACATAAACCACATATGTTGGTACAACCTGGTGATTTTTGTACTTTATATAGGGAAACAGGAGTTTCAGAAGCTCATGATCATCTGGAGCAGCACAGTATGAAGCCAGCTTGTACACATAAGACCTTATCTAGAAAAGGGATTGGCTTAAAGGAGGAGGACATTTTGTGTTGCTTTCTCATTGAGCCACACGTGCAGAACAGCAAACCTGAAGGACTTGGGTACAAAACTAGCCATTTTATCCATCGAGGTTCATTGTTATTTCTGTTGAATGCAGAGGCAAGAACACTTCCAAGTCAAATTATAAATTATATTCTGAGAAGAGATACTGTGGGTAGTACTTGCAGTTATCTTACAAGTATTCATTTTGTTTCCCTCTTAAGTTCCTTGTCTGGGTCTCTTGTCACCAGACTGATCATGTTATTGCTTCCATCCCACCATCAGCCACCAAACCCAGATACTAATGCACATGCCAGCAAGATTCTGCTGAAGGGACCCAGATATAATGGCCTCTTGTGAGGCTATGCCAGTGCCTGGAAAACACAGAAGTGGATGCTCACAGTCAGCTATTGGATGGAACACAGGGCCCCCGATGGAGGAACTAGAGAAAGTACCCAAGGAGTTGTAGGGGGCTGCAACCCTGTAGGTGCAACAACAATATGAAATAACCAGTGCCCACTGAGCTTGAGTCTCTTCCTGCATATGTAGCAGAAGATGGCCTAATCGGCATCATTGGGAAGAGAGGTCCCTTGGTCTTGTAAACTTTTTATGACCTAGCACAGGGGAAAGCCAGGGCCAAGAAGTGGGAGTGGGTGGGTAGGGGAGCAGGGGTGGTGGTGGGGGGTATAGGGAACTTTCGGGATAGCATTTGAAATGTAAATAAAGAAAATAATAATTAATTAAGTAATTAATTTAAAAAAATAATTCTTATTATTTTCTTATTAAATTCTTAAGAGAATGGAGAAATGGCTCAGTGTTGAAGAGTTCCTTCTATTCTTGCAGTAGATCGAGACTTAACATCCCCCATGAAGGCATAAATCCATCTGAAACTCAAGTTTTAAGAGATGTAACAGCCTATTCTAACCTCCAGAGGCACAAGATATTCCAATTGCAATATGACCACAGAAACAAACAAAATCTCACACTGATAAAATAAGACTAAATAAATTATGTTGGCAATGGTGTTGCATGCCTTTAATCCCAGCACTATGGAGGCAGGGGCAGGCAAATCTCTTTAAGTTCAAGGCCAACCTGTCTACAGAATGAGTTCCAGGACAGCCAGAGACACATAGAAACCTTGTTTCAAAAAACCTAAGAAACAAACAAACAAATATTTGTATGCGTGTATACATCTATGTGGGGGGAATATATAGGCACCCACATTATAGAATGTGTTTATGAAATCAAAATGATTTAATTTAGGTCATCAAACTTGGCCAGTGCCTTTACTCACTGACAAACTAGTTGGCTGTTGAAATCCTTATATAGCCAAGAATGACTAAGAATTTATAAACTTCCTGTCTTTATCTCTCCAGTGCCTTATTCCAGACATACATTATACCTGCTTACTCTATGCAGTATTGAGTACCTAGGAATTCCTGAATGCTTAGGTTAGCATTCTACCAACAGAGCTCCATCTGTAGTCTGTTTCTTAAAAGTTTCTATGAGGTCTTGGAAGAATTTTGTAGCAGAATGTATTTAAGTTCAATCTGGAGAAGAAAGTGGTAACATATTCAAATCTACATTCAATTCCAATGTGTTACTTGTATTATTTAACGATGGCAATCTTGATCTTGTATAGCCTCTTCTTCTCAAATAAAAATATAAAATGATCCATGCTTCACACTTTACCATATGGATTAATAATAATAAACTTTCCAAAGTTATACCCCAAGGTCCTCAGAATAAACAGCGTTTCATAACCCTCCATTTAGATGTGTGAAGATATCAATATCACAACAGAGATACTTGAGCAAAAATGCATTTGCATTTGGTTTTCTAAGACCAAAAGAAGACAGTTCTTTCCCCCATATCTCTTTCTCTCTTTGTATCTATCTGTCTGTCTGTCTTTCTGTCTGTCAGTGGTAGATTCAACTTGCAGCAAAATGTTTAGCAAATGAGATTCCTGTACTTTTTCATTAAAACAAAAAGAATGCATATTCTTCAAACAGGTGTTAGCAAACAGTGACATCTCCAATATAGATCATGTCACATCAAGTTCATAGCTGCTCTGTAATAAAACCTGTTTATATTACAAAATCAGTTTAGATGGTAGGGGCATGGCTCAGTAGGTAAACAGTATTGTCTGTTGGACAACCTGAGGACCTAACTTTAAATACCCATTAAACAAGAAATATCTATGCATGATATATATGATAATATCTATGATCTATCTATCATAGTCAGGAGTGATTTGGTGTCTTTTTAATCACCAGTTAATTTCCAATTTCAAGACAGGCTCTCTCATATTTGTTATCTTTTTCTTACCCCATTGCATATTTAAGATTACATGCTCACACACATGCATATGCATATATTATACACATAATCACATACACACAAACACCTATACACATACACACAAAATATAGTTCAAAAGACAGCTTTCCATGACCATGGATGAGCGTGTTTATTGGTCCTCTTGAATGTCTTTCCTCAAATCCTTTCTCCTATGTTTAATTTTTGTGACACCAATGGCTTCACAAACAATTTTCCACATTAAGTCTAAAATATCTGTGTACTGTACCTGTCTTTTCTAAAAAAAAAAAAAATTGTTTTTGTTTTTGAATCAGAATAAATTTATTCACTTTATGATTTCAATTCAGTCAATATTAGAATATAATTTGTGTGAATTAACTTTTCCATAACTGACTGAAGGAATGATGGATTAAAAAAACCTCAATGCATAACAATAAACAAGGAAGAAAGTAAGTAAACAAATATATGAATCATTGAGAGACTCATAAAGTAATCTGAGATTTGGAGCCATAGGTCTATGGGCAAAGTATTTTACTTTCCAGAAAAAAGACCAGAGTTCTATCAGTAGAAACTGGTAAGAAAATCCAAGCATGTAGGAGCTGAAGGAGCTTGCAGCCCCATAGGAGGAACAGCAATATGAACCAACCAGTAACCCCAGAGATCCCAGGAACTAAACCACCAACTAGAGAGTACACATGAAGGGACCCATGACTCCAGCTGCATATGTAAGGGACCTATGGCTCCAGCTGCATATGTAGCAGAGGATGGCCTTGTTGGACATCAATGGAAGGAGAGGCCCTTGGTCCTGAGAAAGCTCAATGGAATGCCAGGACAGGGAATAGAGAGTGAGTGGTTGCTGAGCAGGGGAGGGGGATGGAATATGGTGTTTGGAGGGAAAACCAGGAAAAGGGATAACATTTGAAATGTAAATAAAGAAAATATCTAATGAGAGAGAGAGAGAGAGAGAAAGAGAGAGAGAGAGAGAGAGAGAGAGAGAGAGAAAGAGAGAGAGAGAGAAAGAGAGAGAGAGGAAGGAAGGAAGGAAGGAAGGAAGGAAGGAAGGAAGGAAGGAAGGAAGGAAGGAAGGAAGAAAAAAAGAGCCAAGAAAACTGAAAACTACTGGAGCCTGTAGCCAGTGAGTCCAGCTGAACTAGTGAACACCAAGTCAACAACAAACTTGATTTCTTTGATGTGAACATCAAAGAGTAACAACAGTGGCTTATATTATTTTCAAATACTCAAGGACTCTCCTGACCATCAGCTCGAAGTGAGGAAGTGAAACACTTCAAATCTCTTCCCTAAGGTCTCAGAAACAACACAGAAGAGGAAAGGGAAAGATAGTAAGAGCCAGAGATCAGAGAAGACTGTTGAAATCTAGTATCTTGCAGAGATGATCGGAATACTGCTTACATGTTGAACTGACAGCGGCTGTGGTTGCTGCACAAAGCATATACGAGATCAAGCCATTCAACACAAAGTTAAAAAATAAATAACACTCAAGATTATCTTCTAGTTTCCACATGCAGATAACATACAAACACACTCACACACTAGTTACTTCTACTTTCCACAAGCAGACAACATACAAATACACTCACACACTAGTTACTTCTAGTTTCTACAAGCAGACAAAATACAAACACACTCATACACTACACAGACACACTCCACAATAAATAATTTTTCAAAAAGGTAATTTTATTTAAATACTTAATTTATTTTTATTTATGAGTTTCTTGAGGACAAAAATAAATTTATTTACTTTTTGAACTGGTGCTAAGTATAGTCAACTTTAGAATGTAATTTGTGTGATTATCTTCTACTTAGTTGAATAATGCATAAATGAACACATATAATATATGAAGAAGCAAATAAATAAGAGACTTGACAAATAAATTAATATCTAATAAATTAACTAATAATGAATTTCAGAAATTTGTGGGTTAATACAGAGGCGAAGCATAAAAGAGCTCTAAGTCCAATGCCTGAAAAATCTTGTTAACTCCGAATTCCTTACCTCATTCCTCTTCTCAAGTGTTTTCTGGACTAACAGGCCATACTAAATGGATGTGTGAAAGGGATTCATCTAAGTGGTTGTTAAAACTATTGGCCATTTGAAGGTAACAGTACTTTAATTTCAGGGTAATGCCACAGCTTTTATGACTTAGAAGTTTTGTTTAATGTATCAATATAGCAGGAGCTAACCTAGAGAGCCCACTTCAAGGCACAGGCTTCTATACATGGAAATAAGATACACTATGAGCTTTGGCTTGAAGATATAAGCCTTCTGAAGCCCTTTGTGATCCCCACTTTGGTAAGAGCATGATTCATTAAAAACCTGCTTATTCCAATTCATTTTAAGCTCTTTAGAAACCCATTCATTGCAGAAATCAACCTGTCCCTCTAATATATAAGCCACAATACAAGTTGGAATTATATATAGAAGCAACAACACTACTATTATTCCAAGTAATTAAACTGCAAGTGAGTGGTAGCACATACATCACCCATGAGTGAAACTCTACCAGGAAGCCAGCTTTAATGTTTTTCTAGGATGAGCCCATGAAGACACTGGTCCTACCTCACTTTTTCCACTATACCTACCTTCCCTGAAAGCAAAAAACTGATAAAGAGCCCCTCACCTTGAAGTGTGGTTGATGCTTGGGGAATCCAGAACTCAGGTACAGTGCAGAACTGCACAAGGCCCATCTCTCTTCTGTCTCAAAAGCTGAATTTTTCTAAAATTTTTCACTAGAATTGCTTTTACTAAAACCTGCTCTATAACAAACTTATAAATCCCAGCTTTGTCCAAGTTAGGTCCTTAAAAGAGGAATGAATCTCCTCAGGCTATTGATGGTGACAGGGTCCACACTCAGTTTCCATGCTTACATAGCAGGGACATTGCAGACTAAGCCATCCTTAGCCCCTAATATTAAAATCATTTCTATATTACTAGTGCCTCATCATCACTTGGCTAGAATAGTAGTCCAACCCATATGAATGCAGACATTATAAAACAGCTTGTTCTAGACCTTCTCTGATACAAAAGATTTCACATAGAGCAAATGCTTCAATTCTAGATAATTGTAATATATTTTTTACTACTTTGTAGCATTATTATGGGAAATATTTCATCTCCTTTAATGATGCATGCTTCCCCCAGGTAAATATTTGGTAGATATTCAATATATGGTCTCAATTAAAGAGAAAATTTTGGCAACAGTACTTTGTGTATGATGGCATATGTAAACATCTGCACATGCTTGCACTTGTGTATGGATACCAGAGAATAACATTGGATAGTGTTCTAGCTTCCTTAAGACTAAGTCTCTCATTGCTCTATAATTTGCTGATTGAGTTAGACTGCTTGTTTAGTGAGCCTTTGGGATTCACCTTACTCTTTTCTAAAGTGCTGGCAGAAAAAGCAGGTTCAAGCTGAGATAAAATTTTAAAACTGTGTTAGAGATCAAAATTAGATCCTTATGCCAGCAAAGCAACTACCTTACTGATTGTGCTGTCTCTTTGCAAACTTTAATTTTTCAATGATGACTAAGCAACTGATTATTTAAGAAAATCATATCTCAGACTTTGTCCTCTCATTTTTTTGTGATGGTATTTGGTAGAAGAATCGAAACTAGACATTCTTTCTGTTGCGTGTGTTTCCGCATATAAGTGTATATATGTATGTGTGCCTATATATCTGTTTGTGTGTGTGTTTGTGTGTGTGTTCTGTCTTCACTAGTATGGATGTTCATGAGTGTCAGCACTGCTTGTATTCTAATGCTAATTTGGGCCTCCAAAACTGGTTGCCCCAGAGACCACCATGTGGATGCTAAGTGATCCTGTCCCCAGTTAGTTAAGCTGGTAAATAAAGATGCCACCAGTCATTAGCTGGGCAGAAGAGACACAGTTGGGATTTCCTGGGCTTGGGACTACAGAAAAGAAGAATATATAGGAGAGGAGAAAGTAGAAGCCTCCATGGGTTAACTGAGTCATAAAAAACATGGCCCTGAGGGATGCACAATTAACAGTTAAAAACAGACCAGATGGAACATAGAAATATAGTAGGTAATAACTCAGGTTTATTAATAGGAAGACGATAATAGCATGGAGTATAGGCAGATGTCCAGTACTATGTTGCTTAAAGCATACTGTAAATATAAAGTATGAGTATGTCTTTCATCGAGGAATACAATAACCAAAGAGTGGGGTAGCAACTCTGATTTGGGATATTAAATATTTATTACTACATATATTGGAAGTAGATTGCTCGGGGATGATGTTAGTAGATGAATGCCAGTACAAAAATGCATTAGAAACACCATGACACAAACAACAAAATTCTACTTACTTTGTTTTTTAATACAGTTGTACAATACTGTAAGCACACACAAAATATAAGGAAAAAGAGATTCTCTTGTGTGTCTCTTCTTATATTCTCAATGACTTTCATTCATTTTCGACTGACAGGCAGGAGTGTGGACAATGAGTAAATCACAGCTACTGTTCTAACTTCAGGAAGCAATGCTAACAACAGAGGACAAATTGTGTTGATATAGTTCTTCCTTGCTGTCACACCTGGAATGATAATCTATTACTTTAATAAAACTCTACAATTATGGCTAGAAATATTAGAGAGACCTCAATCACAATTATCTACATACTCCATTATGCATTCTTTAATGAATTTTAATGAAAACAGCAGCTGCTGGCAAGCAGAGAAAATGGCAGCATCATTAAAGCCAGGCTGCAAGATTGGGAGACTATAAAGGTAGCTTGGAAATGGATTAGTAACTGTTTGAGAATGAAAAACAAATTTTGATTCAGAAATGTGCCTAAACACTTTCTACAACTCCTTGTAATTATTTTCTAATGACCTATACATGTGAACCTAGCATAAGCTCTATCGAGTTAGGAAGGATCTACACGAACAACATTGAATATAAATATGCCATTTACTGAACAATGGAAAATATGTGCAGCTGTGAAATAAATGTATTTTAAATAGGCGGCCAAATGCTGTTAATATTAGAAAAATTCACAAATTGAATGCAAACTGAATTCTAAGGAAAAAGTTTTAAATGTGCAAAAACAGACTGTAATCTGAGTTGTAAGGAAATGTAGCCAGAGACTCTCATTCTAATTTTCTTTCAGTCTGTTAAGGTTTTCCCAGAAGCTTCTCTCCAGACTCCTAGAGTGTGGGGTACAACATGGTCATTTAGAAGAGGTGAAGTTTTTATTGTTTTATATTTTTGTTATAAGTGGATATATTGCTTGAACTGTGCAAACAGCTGTGAATGTGAGAGTTGAATCAACAATCAAAACAAAAAAACAGATCACTGTTTCAAGACTACCTGGTTTAGAGTTTTAGGATTTTATGTGCAAATGGGGAAATACCAACTGAAAACCTGAAAGGATTATTTTAGAGTCTTTTAAGATCTTTTGCCAGAAGGCCAAAACTCTCTCCTCAGAACATGCACATCCTTTACAATATTCCAGCCTAGTAGTTCTATTCCAACTATGTATGATCTCTGTGCTCTCTTATTCTCTTCCTCCTCCTCCCCTTCCCCTCTCCCTCCCCCTCTCCCTCCCCTTCCCCCCCCCCCCCCCCCCCCCCCCCCCCCCCCCCCCCTCTCTCTCTCTCTCTCTCTCTCTCTCTCTCTCTCTCTCTCTCTCTCTCTCTCTCTCTCTCCCACTTATGGTTATTTAATTAAAACCCACCACCTTTAGTCCTAGAAGTTCTTCTTTGAACTCTTAAGACAAACCCGAGAAATCTACTAGCTGTGGACACTTTTGGAGTTAGATGTTTCTAGAAAAGAGGTCAGCTTAAGGACTTTGGAAAATTACACCCTACCCCTGCCTTCATGGAAGAGAAAAGTCTTAGAGCACATAGGCACCACTCCCCTCCAGAAGGAAGAGGCTAATTACATTTCTCAAACCACAGGGGTGACCAACCAATGACCACTTGAAGATAAAGGAATCCAAGACAGCATAGACACATTCCTCAGGGGATACAGACCATTGGCCCTCTGAACACAAGAAAAGCCCTTGCTGCCTCCCTCTTGAAAGACCAATCAGTTGAAAAGTCACACTATTGTGCAAATCACATTGTGCCTAGTGGCTGTTGCTCTATTCTTTCCCTGGAAGCTGTATAAAAACTGGCCGAATGGGCTACCCAGGGTCATTACCTCTCCTTCAGGTGCAGGGTGACTGGAATGTGATAGAACAATAAATTCCTCTTGCTTCTGCATCAATCCGTGGCTCCATGCTGTTCACTCCGTGGGTTCCCTGTAAGCTGTGGCTCATCAGAGTATTACATTTGGTTCATTGGCCAGGAAACAACCCCCTGTAGAGACAACAGAGGTCTCCAGCTTTTACTGTGGTCTTTGGTTGTCTTGCTGTTTGTCAGTCTGAGTCTGTAAGACTGTTTGAACCCTCCGTTTGCTTGCAAGCACCTGGGGGCTCATAGAGCTCATAGTATTTGGGGTGGTCAACAGTGACAGACACACTTGCCTTAATGTCACTACCACAGGGAACCTGGAGGATACTTGAGATTCTCTGGAAGGATTTGGAAAGACTCCCCTCTATTAGACCTATTAGACCCATACCAGTGTGAATCAGCCATGTCACCTGATTATCTGGATTCTTCCACCTGTGAAAGGGATGATTTGTCTGCATCTTAATTGTCTTCCTTATATGTTCTTGGACTGGGATGGATGAAATTTTTTGGACAAGGGATAGCAACACTCCACTTCTCTTTGGGTTGTCCTGAGTCATTGGGATGATTTCCAGTGTTGGACACTTAAGCTGTCACTGGAGGTAAAGAAGAAGAAGCTGTGTTTGTCAGAATGGCCCACCTTTAAGTTGGATGGCCTCTGGAGGGAACTTTTGACCTCCCCATCATTGTGGCTGTCCAGTGGAAAGTCTTCGGGGCTGGGTATGTTACCTATCTTGATCAAGTGCCCTATGTTGTGGTCTGGCGGGACTTATTAACTGACCCTTCCTCTTGGCTTTGGGGTTTCCTTCCCAGCAGGATTCTGGTACTCCAGGAGAAAACACTGCTGCCTGCAGAGCTGGATTAGAAGGAGGTTCTCCAGGATCTGGGAACAGCAGACCTTCTCTTCTTGGATCCTACTCCTTCACCAAACAAGAGGGGGAGAGCCACATAGGTAGAGAAATCAACCTAGCTGATAAAGCAGCAGGTAGCCTTTAAGGACACTGTATCTATGCTATTCCAAAGAAAAAAAAAAAAAAAAAAAAAAAAAAAAAAAAAAGCTGAACAAACCGACCAGCGGAGAAGTTAACGAACAGCCCCACTGGGTCAAGGGCTGCTCCCACCTAGTCTACACTAAGGAGGAGAAGATCCAGATCTCTAGCTACCTTACCAACTACTAGCTCAAGAGCAAAGATTAGTGTAAAACCCAAGAGGAAAAAGTAATCTACCCTTGGGACCAGTCCCAAGACCTGCTACAACAGATCCATAAATTGACTCATCTGGGCAGCAGAAAGCTGATAGAAGTCATTAAGGGATCCAGAATATGTTCATCATGGACCTAAGGTTCAGGAAATAATAGAGAGATGCAAAGTCTGTCACTGGGTGAACAACTGCTGTACCAAGATAGGTACAGGGAAAAGACCTATAGGAAATAGACCAGGAGTTATCTGGGAGGTTGATTTTACAGAAGTTATACCTAGAAAATATGGTTTTCTCCAGGGATTGATGAAAGCACTGGGGACAGTTTGGAAACTTCATTGTGAATACCATCACCAGAGTTCAGGTCAGGTAGAAAAGATGAATCAAACCTTAAAAAAGACTTTGAATAAATTGACCTTAGAAACTGCCAGAGACTGGGTGATACTCCTTCCCATGGCCTTGTTCTGAGCCCAGAACACCCACTATCATTTAGACCTAATGCCTTTCAAGATCCTCTATAGAGGCCCAGCTCCAATGGTGGCCACAGGGCCTAACTGAGAAATCTCCCAAGAAGGAGATGAAGACCTTGTCAAAAGACCGGTGGTCTTCGAGACAGTTCAGAGAAAAATATGGTTCCAGCTGTTTGCCCTTTATGCTCCAAGGATGACTGATGTGCCAAACCCGTTCCATGTCAGTGACACTGTTTATGTTCACCAACATCAGACTCAGTGCCTGGAAACCCTCTGGAATGGCCCCTACTTAGTGCTGCTGATAACCCCTATAGGACATAAACGTGGACAGCATAAATACCTGGAAACATGTTTCTCACATGAAAACAGTGACCTGTCAACCCTCTGCGAACAACCTGTATTGGAGCATGAAGAAGATAAGCAACCCTTTAAAACTCATGATCACTTTGTGGACCAGAAAAGATGAAGAATTTCCTGACCCTGATAGGGCTTCTGACTCTAATAAGGCATAAGGGGCTGACTACTGAATCTAGCCCTCATTGGCCTGCCTGACTGACTTGGATTGATGATATCCTCCAGATCCATCCATTTGCATAAGAATTTCACAAATTCATTGTTTTTAATTGCTGAGTAGTATTCAATTGTGCAATAGTACCACATTTTCTGTATCCATTCCTCTGTTGATGAACATCTGGGTTCTTTCCAGCTTCTGGCTATTATACATAAGGATGCTATGAACATAGTGGAACATGTGTCCTTATTGCAAGTTGGAATATCTTCTGGGTATATGCCCAGGAGACGTATTGCTGGATCTTCTGNTAGTACTATGTCCAATTTTCTGAGGAACCTCTAGACTGATTTCCAGAGTGGTTGTACAAGCTTGCAATCCCACCAGCAATGAAGAACTATTCCTCTTTCTCCACATCCTTGACATCATTTGCTGACACCTAAAATTTTGATCTTATTCACAGTGATTGCTGTGAGGTGGAATCCCATGGTTGTTTTGATTTGCATTTTCCTGATGATTAAGGTTTTTGAACATTTTTTCAGGTGCTTCTTAGCACTTCTGCATTGCTCAGTTGAGAATTCTTTGTTTAGCTCTCTACCTCATTATTTAATGGGATTATATGAATTTCTGTAGTCCAGCTTCTTGAGCTCTTTGTATATATTAGATATTAGTACCCTATCAGGTTTAGGATCTTTTGCCTAACAGAAGCTTTGCAATTTTATGAGGTCACATTTGTCTATTCTTGATCTCACAGCACAAGCCATTGCTGTTCTGTTTAGGAATTTTTCCCCTGTTCCCATATCTTCATGGCTTTTCCCCACTTTCTCCTCTATAACTTTCAGGGTCTCTGGTTTTATGTGAATTTCCTTGATCCACTTAGATTTGAGCTTTGCACAAGAAGATAAGAATGGATCAATTCACATTCTTCTACATGATAGCCACCAGTTGAGACAGCACCATTTGTTGAAAATGCTGTCTTTCCCACTGGATGGTTTTAGTTCCCTTGTCAAAGATCAAGTGAACATAGGTGTGTTGATTCATGACTGGGTCTTCAATTCTATTCGATTGATCTACTTGTCTGTCACTGTACCAGTACCATGCAGTTTTTATCACAACTGCTCTGTAGTACAGCTTGAGGTCAGGCATGGTGATTCCACCAGAGGTTCTTTTATTGTTGAGAATAGTTTTTGCTATCCTAGGTTTTTTTTATTGCAGATGAATTTGCAAATTGCCCTTTCTAACTCAGTGAAGAATTTAGTTGGAATTTTGATGGGGATTGCATTGAATCTGTAGATTGCTTTCAGCAGGATAGCCATTTTGACCATATTAATCCTGTCAATCCATGAGCACAGGAGATCTTTCTATCTTCTCCGATCTTCAATTTCTTTCTTCAGAGTCTTGAAGTTCTTATCATACAGATCTTTCACTTCCTTAGTTATAGTCAAACCAAGCAAGATATTATATATTATTTGTGACTATTGTGAAGAGTGTTATTTCCTTAATTTCTTTCTCATCCTGTTTATCCTTTGTGTAGAGAAAGGCTACTGAGTTGATTGAGTTAATTTTCTATCCAGCTAGTGCACTGAAGTTGTTTATCAGGTTTAGGAGTTCTTTGGTTGAATTTTAGGGTCACTTATATATACTATTCTATCATTTGAAAATTGTGATACTTAGATTTCTTCCTTTCCAATTTGTATCCGTTTGATATCCTTTTGTTGTTGAATTGCTCTAGCTAGGACTTCAAGTACTATATTGAGTAGGAAGAGATAAAGTGGGAAAACTTGTCTAGTCCCTGGTTTTAGTTGGATTGCTTGGAGTTTCTCTCCATTTAGCTTGGTGTTGGCTCCTGGTGTGCTGCATATTGTTTTTATTATGTTTAGGTATGGGCCTTGAGTTCCTGATCTTTCCATGACTTTTATCTTGAAGTGGTGTTAGATTTTGTCAAATGTCTTCTCAGCATTTAATAAGATGATCATGTGATTTTTGTCTTTGAATTTGTTTATACAGTGGATTATAATGATGGATTTCTGTATATTAATCCATCCCTGCATCCCTGGGATGAAGGCTACTTAGTCATGATGGATGATAGTTTTGATGTGTTTTTGGATTTAGTTTGTGAGGATTTTATTGAGTATTTTTGCATCAATATTCACAAGGGAAATTNGTCTNAAGTTCTTTCTTTGTTGGATCTTTGTCTGGTTTAGGTATCAGAGTAATT